>NC_036250.1:16678828-16837031 GCF_002742605.1 Olea europaea var. sylvestris | reverse complement strand
TCGTTTAATTAATCGAATCATTTTTTTATTGTTGAATATCTAATTGATATAATTAAATCGTTTAATTAATCGAATCAATTTTTTATTGTTTGCAGTCTCCCTTTGTTTCCTTATTTAATATTCTAATATCTCCTTTTATAATATTCAAGCCATGCATTGCATGGTACAAGACTAGTATATATATAAGTAGAACTTTGAGGCTTTGCCATAGACTATAGATGTCTAAAATTCACAAGGCTAAGTAATCAACTAAAACTCCATATACTTTAACATGTACATTATGCATAAAAAATTTGAAATTCTGAGAATGCATCTATTTTAATGGCTGGTGGGTTACACAAAAAGATACAAGCAACAGACAAGTGAATGCCTACAACACTTAAAAATAGTAAGAGAAATAATTTATGCAAGTCTATATATTTTAGATTTTAGGATGACATACCTAATGCATATTAGGTTTTTCAAATTTCACGAAAAGATACTTGATTGGAATATTGTTGTAATCTACAAAACTTCCAAATACTTTTGATTTTATTTTTTTTCATTGTTATGGTGTTTCGGAAAACTTAATCTCCGCAATCAGTTTCATAAACTTAACAAGGAATTCTTCAAGCCACTAGTCTTGCCCATTCTTCACGTTTACTAGGGGTTAATGATCGTTGAATATAAACATAAATAATGAAAGCATAAAATAGACTATCTAAGAACAAATTTCTATTGACATATTCATTTACAGTGTTTAAGGGATTTGTTCAGAATTACTAATTAGATGTAAAATTGATTTAGCTTTCCTTTGACCTCTTTCGGTACAAGTTTTAGAAATTTCAACTAAATGCTCATACACACCGTATTGAAGTGCTGCCAAAATGAGATTTGAATTGTTTGATCCCAGTTCAAGTAGAACGGAAGCTGCACATTCCTTGTTTTTGGGAGTCCCGTCTCTCATAAAATTAACAAGAGTTTCTATAAATGAAAGTTGTCCAATTTCTTGCTTCCCCTTTGAATTTGAGGCGAGAATTAGCAATACAGAGAGAGTCTCGTCAACTATGTCCAACTTTTTATCCTCGATTACCTTAAGTAATGGTGAGACAATGCCAGCTTCTATGGCCTTGGTTTTATTTGCATGATTAAGGCACAAGTTGAAGATAGCAGTTACCGCATCTTTTTTACCTCTGATAGTTCCAGTTTTTAGCAAGTTGACCAATGGTGGAATACCATTTAAATTTCCTATTTTTTCCTTATTCTCATCAAGCATTGACAAGCTGAACAATGCTGCTGCAGAGTTCTCTTTAGCTCCAATTGATCCGTTTTGCAAAACTTCAATTATGGCTGGAATGGGTTCTTCTCTAGATATGAGCTTCTTGTTAGACTCATCAATAGATAAGTTCAAGAGGGCTGTCACGGCATGTTCCTGAATTTTGGAATCTGGATAGGATAAAAGATTCACGAGAGGCGGGACTCCTCCACTATTGGCTATCGAAATTCTGTTTTCTGGACTTTCTTTTGAAAGCATTCTGATCTTCTTTATTGCTGCTCTTTGCTCATCAAGCTTACTTGAGGACAATTTTTCAACACTCAACAATATGTTCCTATCATCTGAGGAAGGACTCTCTTCTATTTCCCCCATCTCCTGTGGAAGTTGAAAATTGTTTTTCTCACACCACTGCAGAATTAAGTTCTTAAGAGCGAAGTTTGGAGCTACAGATAAGTGAGTCAAAATTTGCCCCGTTTTGGGGCACGTTGTATGACCGGCATCCAACCAATGTTCTATGCTTGGTCTTTCGTATGTCTGTTGTAATGGAGAAAAAGTTAAACAAGTCAGTATCTATTTCGCCAAACAATAAATTTTAGTCAAATAGGGGAGGAGAAACTTAGTTAAGGAGGGTGAAATTACCTGTCCTGTTGCAACAATAACAGGATCTTTCATAATCTCTAGCGTGATTGGACAAAGAAATTCGTCAGGGATTGTAATAGAGGCACATTTCGCGAGTGTTTTTGGTATTTCAGAACCATCCATGAGATCATTTTCTGCAACCCCTGCTAATCGTTTGAATTTGTTTAGAAGATCTATCATTTGCTGTATACTCTCTGCAGTATGACATCCCCGCCTTTCCTTAACCTTCTTAATGGCTAGAGATTCTATCTCAAGTTCTTCAGCAGTGTGTAAACTGAGCTTATTTGCTAGCCTTTCTATACTGGCGCTGTCTGCATTTCGGTCATCATTCGTGGACAATGCCACCATCAAATCCATCGCAAGCTCCATATCTTGCGTATCAGTTCGCTTTTTGGCTCTTTTCAGTTGCACAGACAACAATTCAATCTGAAATATGTAAACTTATCTCAAGTTACAGAAAAACTTGATCAACTTGATAATATTATGCATTCATTCTAGAGTCACATCAGAGCACAATACATAAAAAGCATAGAAGAGATCCAACATTCATACAATCATTTCAGTTTTAAATCAAAGTGTTAAAAATCCAATTCTATATACTTCCATGCGTACTCTTAACATTGAAATAAAAATTCTTTGCTAGTTGGTACCAACAGCTCGTTGAGTCTGTGCTTCGTCTAGTTTGTCTAATCTTATGTACAATCAATTCCAACTCGTGTTAGAAAAAATAGGGAAATCAACTAATGGTCCAGACAATCATATCGAGAAAAACGCATGATTTTAAGATGATTTGAACAGCTTGTAATTCATACTTGTTCTTTCTCTTCATCTGAAATTCCAAGCTCATCATACGGCATTTCTTCCACGGCTTGATTTATCTTTTCGTATACAGAATGAAATCTCACCATCATAGCCTCACTTTCTGTTGCCTGAAAAGATGAGAGCAAATTAAAGAATCAGAGACAAGAATTTCCAATGTTTTCAACAAAATTAGAGAAAATTCAAAGCCTCTAACCAGGTAAATTTTACTTCCAGAATGACACAGGTTCAATAATTTCTTGGCAGATTGAAAAGCCTTCTTCAATTTCTTCAAACATACAATCCCGGCTTCAGGAATTGGAAATTCGAGGTTCCTGATCTCATCTAAAAGTGGCAAAAAAACCTTTAACCTCCTAACAAGATTATTACATTCTTTCCTCTGAGTCCTCCTATACTCTCCAATGTCCTTTACAGATTCAACAATCTCAATGATTTCATCCACCAAATCCATTCGAGCTCGTGGGCTTGATGGATCTGACGACGCCATATTCTCGTCCTCCATAATGCAGGGCCACTAGTAGTCTAGTGAGGGCGGTTGCCCCCACCGGATTTAGGTCTCAGGCAGCCCGTGCCGAAGGGAAGAAGATAAGCATAAACAACCACATCCAAATTCTACAGATATATTTTCAAGAAAATCACTGTTGCGTAATGAAGATTATCAAGAAACAACAATTTTGAACACAAATAAATTCCAAGGAGCTAAAAGAGGAGAATGGCAATATGACTGAACAAAGTCTTAGGCGTGGATCAACCCCTTTCCTGCGACTGAGAATGGAAACTCAGCAGGACTATATCGATGTTGTGTTGAAATTAAATCATTAGCAACAATGTAAAGCCAAATAGATTTAAAAGCACGTTTTTACACAAAGAAATCTGATATTGATGATGAAGAAGATGACTTATACTTGCAGAAATCAAGGATGCACGAGATAAATTGGCGCCACACATCTCCCTTTTTCCCTCTCCTTCACAGTAATTTGCTTTCCATATTTAGTGCAATACCGAGGAAAAAACCATAG
This sequence comes from Olea europaea var. sylvestris, assembly GCF_002742605.1. Taxonomy (NCBI): domain Eukaryota; kingdom Viridiplantae; phylum Streptophyta; class Magnoliopsida; order Lamiales; family Oleaceae; genus Olea; species Olea europaea. The sequence goes on along the minus strand of NC_036250.1, from coordinate 16,833,299 downwards.
CCGCATGTCCCGTTCTATTGCTCTTTTAAGACTTCTTAATGCATGTCTATCTTACAGTTTGTGCGAAATTTCAAATTTTTTTATTGAAGTTTTTTTTCCCTAACAAATTAGTTAATCTCTAAAATTTATAATGATTTCACCATTATTCACTCAACCAATGAAAGTAACAAAAAGTTTGATGTGGAATCCGTTGAGGGATCTTGTGCAATTAATTGACATATTGGCTAGAAGAAAAACAAGAATAAGAAACATTTAACGAGTGAAGAACTTCTTTCTAAATGGGTAAAATAAAAAAAGAATCCCGAATTATGCATATTTGGCAGTTGAGTAAGTGGCGTTTGGTCCACTTAACAAATGCCACATGAGGATATAAATAATTGTGTGACAAGGGTTTTGCTATATGAATAGGGTTTGACGTGATGGCCTCTTATTGGCCGGTTGATTGCGAGTTTGTTGGTGCAGACAACCAACCAATAGGGAGCCGATGTGATTGGACAGGCCCTATCCAAGAAAATTAATCCATCGTATCCATGTGACAAAAGGTGAAACCCTTATAAATTTTAGTGACTAAATGAAACAGGAAAAAAACTTCAATGACAAACCTGAAATATCAGACAACTTTAGTCACCATTGGTGGAATTAACCGAATGTTATAATACAACATGCTTTAACATATACCTTATAAGTAAATCGATTATGATTATTTTAATCCATACAAAATATTCCAATAGGTTGTTCATTTGGGGAAAAAAAAAAAAGACCCGGCTAACAAAGGTAAGTAATAATGAAATAGAATCGAAACTTGAGTATGGAGTTTTAGAAATGTAAGATTTGCACGATGAATATAGAAGATGGCTAATAACATAAATCATTCTGGTACAAGATAACTCATCTTTAGTCTTAAATATATGGACATATATTTAGTTTTTCAGCCTTAAATCTCAAAAAATGTGTTCAATTTCATCTTTATTCTCTTGTTCCAACTTACAGGTTAATTTCATAAAAAATGGTTGGTGATATCTAGTTATTGTTGTAAATAATATGATTATTAGTGAGTGATAGTTATATCCCTACAGCCTTAATTTTTATTATCGTTCATAATTCTTCTTTATATTTATGAGGTTTTGATTCTCAATAAAATACATAATCCTATTTACTTCTTCCTTTCGTTCTCTTTTTTCTCTAGTTTATAACACTTTATTAGTACGAAATTCTAACCGATTGAGTTAGCAAAATTTATTTCTCTTTTTAGCCCCCGTTTGGTATCCATTTTTTTCAAAATGTATTTTTCTCTCTTTTCTTTTCAACCACAGATTCTTTATTAAAATAATATTACACGTAAATAAAAAAAAATTCTTATTTTTCAACCACACATTTCTCATCAAGTTACTATTCTAAAATGTATTTTTACATAAAAATGGCTATTAAACACATGTTTAGTCACAAATCCCTAACCAATAGGTAAAAAAAAAATTTTTTTTTTTTTTTTTTTTGGTATAGAAGAAAAGAAGAAAGGAGGCATTACTACATCTATGTTATAAAAGAAAATCAAATTTTAATTCAATTTCTTACCACTTTCTTCTTTCATTCTTTGAGATTATAGCACTAATTTCATGATTTTTCAGCTGCCTCAATCGTTGACATACATGATATTTCATTCAATATATATAATTTTTAACATATTTCAATATTCACGGCAAGACTTTTAAATTATATCGGGTACGTTGTTGATATTGTAAATTGAATATTTGTAAAATATAATTTATTAATAACCTACATATATTTAACATGTATCATGTAACCCTTAGTTACAGCAAGATTATATTGTCACTTGCCGTTCTTTATTAGTATAAACACATCACATACTGTACACTAATTTGTAGCCAATATCCCATATGTGCTTTTAAATTATTATTGTAATCACGTTGGTGTGCAATTAAATGCCTCATTATCATTTTTTCATGTTTAAAAATAAATAATGCATTATTGAATTCGTTCTTTAATTTGTTGTTGTTCTTAAAGTGGCACACATTATCGAAAGAGCACGAATTATAATTTTCAGTGGCATTTCAGAAAAATATTGACATATTGTTCTGAAATAAGCAATAGTAAAATATAACATGCACTCGAAGTAATATATTATCATTCTCATTAATATTCTAATTAGATTTTACTTGTTCTCGAGGAGCATAATAATATAAGATTTAACATAAATTATTTTTTTGCTCTTAAAGATTAAATTCTTGCATAATTTATTATTCTAAATAATAATATGTTATTACTCTTGAATAACATGATATTTTAGTTTTCAATATTTCAGAAGAATATTGACTTATTGCTTCAAAATAAGCATACTTTTATATTAAAATAATATACTAGAAGAATAATATGTTGTCCTTTCGGAATGAAATATGATTCAAACATTTATACATTCCAAAAGAATATTGCAGAATTGTTTGAGTTAATTAATATAAATCAATATTCTTGAAGAATATTATGTTGTTCTGAAAGAAGCACATTAGCATTTTATGTGGTTATTTTTGAATAATCACAATTTAGACATTTCAATGTAAATATTGGATTGATCCTGAAAAATTACAATTTTAATTAAATTGCTTCTAAAAAAGCAATAGTTTATTTATATCAATATTCTTGAAAAATATTATTTAGAAACTCCAGAAGAATCAATATTGTGTAATATGAAGGGAAAAACTTAATATTGCTAGTTATTTGTTCTCCACTAAATAAAATAGAAACCTACAAAGTTTTTAATAGTGTTTCTTAATTGGCACACTAAACTAACTCTAGAGTGACCATTTTGATTAATATTGTATTGAACCAAAAGTTTAATAACTCTTATAAAAATATTGTTTGACATGTCTAATTAGACCATCACTAAATCAATAATTATGTGAAATGAGAATTCAATTGGACATTTAGCGAAGAACGAGAAGATTCTTAATTCAATGAATTCCTATATATTATTTGTTCTATTTATTGAAAAGAAGTCATTGATCATCACTAACCTATGTTTTTGAAAATCGGTTCGAGTGATATATGAACTCGTCACCCTCTACGTTAACCATTGTTGCGCTTTTACTATCGCAAGTGTACGATATCGAACAAGTAATATAATGACCTATGAGTCCGTATTGTCGTTTCCACAAGGACTATACTTTAGCACTTAATTTAATTTCTTTCTAACTACTATTTGACAAAGCAAATAAAGATTTTGTATGATTTGATTTAAATTTAAATGCATGAAAATATGTGCATGCACACAAAGATTGGTTTAGAGGTTAAATAATGAAGAGATATTAGGACATAACAATTTCACCTATTGATCACACTTACACCTTAAATTAAGATTCATATCTAATGTAGTGTTAGGTCGAATTCTCCTATTGTATTCAATTTACTCATCCTGAGTTTTCATTGAACCTGTTTAACTAATTCAATTATATATCTTTATGCGAATTAATTATAGTTAAACAAAATTTTCGTTCTAGGAATTCACTTATGACCGTAATAATTAGTATAGATATCTCTACACATTATACCAATTTACCCGATTTTATTGAATGGTCTAAATTCTAAACTCACATCTCGATTCGTAAAAGATTCACAAAGTTATCAAATTAGTGATCAAGTAATTCAATACATTAAACTCATAGTAAAAATCAATACATAAACAAATAAAGAACAAAAATCTTAATTAAAAGACGTAAATAATCCCAATTGGGTACATTATTCGTCCTAACAAAAAATTTAGTTACTCATAATAAAAGAGAAAAAAATAATAGGTAGTCATAGAGTACATCACCGGATTTTGTAGTATAGATGTAGAAGAAAAAAATCAATTTTACACCAAAATCTTTTTCATCTTCCAATCAATGTTTCAAATGGTGAATTGCTTGTTATTTTCCTCCCTTGAATTGCTTCTTTGAATCCCAAAGTGTGTTTCTTTGAATTGCTTCTCTGATGCCGATAGCCATTATGTTCTGCATTCAGGTAATTACTATATCATTGCAGCGCAACCAATGATCCATTCATTTGCATTTGTTGGTTCTCTTAAACTTCCGTCAATGAACCCAAGCTTTTTTTGATTCGTAGTGCTCTTTTCATTGATCGAGCCCATGAATGGTAATTATTAGGATCCAAGATGTGGGTGACTAACACGGCTCCCGTGTTATCATTACTCCCAATGAAATATGGGCTATTTGGCTAAGCATTATCATGATTTATAACATTTGATTGGTTACCAGATTGTTTAATGTTTGGATTTTGGGTGTGTGCTTGATCTGTATGTATATCTCCATCATTGGATCCTCTGAACCTGGCTTTGATACAATTCCAGAAGAGCATATTTAACATTTACACAAACAGAAAATTTAACTAATTTCCTAGCTAATGTAGAGTTCCTCCTTCTTCTAGAGAATTATTATGCTGTCATGATTGCCAATTGCTGACGTATCTTAGCTCTCCTTCATTGTTGACTATGCTGCTGATTCCTCAAGTCAGCTGCATACTGTTTTTCCAACTCAACTGCCTTGTTAACTTCCAATATTATTTTTATTTTTTAACCAAATAAATAATTGAAGTCACGCTTATACATGGCAAAAAAAGAAATGAAGCTCATCATTGAACAAAAATGAATAATGCTACGTGTACACCTTATGGTGTACACAAGGGGTTACACCCCCGACATAAAGGGGGTCCACGCATATTTTATTATGTATGGGCCCCCTCCAAGTGAGGAGGGTGTAAACTCGTGTGTACACGGTTATGTACATGTAGCATTGCTCAACAAAAATTTCAACCCTTAAATGATAACATTGGATTCATGGACGCAGAAGGGTGAAAGGATCTATATTTTCTGGTGGAGCTAGCTCTGTGGACCCTTTGTTTACGTACAAATAAATTTTGAAAATTAGGAAATTCACTTTCTGAAATGGGATCATGCAGAAAATGGCTGTCTTAATTGATGATTGTCTTATCCCTTAGTGGTAGTCTTTTTTTTATTCTTGTTGCAAGAATGGATAAAGAAATATGTCCAAGCAATATTGAAAGATAATGTACAATTTTTCTTCCAAGCATGACAAACAGTTTGACATTTTGAAGACCAAAAAGGCTATATCCTATTTAATATTATTACGCCTCATTCAACTAAGTTTCAATTAACCAGCAGGTCTCATTAGACACTACTCGTCACTATCCATTGTATCCAATCAAACCTAGGCTACTTTTCAAAAACATTAAATGACCCTACATCTAGGACAAAAGAAGTGACACCCAGGAGAAAGGACGCCTCAGTCGTCAGGATGAGGCCAATGTCATTTGAAGATAAAATTTCAACACCCTCAATAGTAATATTAGTCTCTATATATTCTCAGTGTCCGTACACTATTGTGGCTTACGTCTTCCTTTCTTCCCATACTCAAATATATTTATACAAGTTGATTGACTTAATTGATGAAGAGCTCGAGATCGCCTCCTACACTTGAAAAAGATTACGTACTTCGAACAATTTGTTGATGTGTGCTGGAGATATACCATGCGAATGTGAGTGGAACAGGATTTGTTGACCACATCATCCATGTAGAAGTTAAGGTCAACAAGTATTAATACTAAAGAATAGAAACTATAGGCAATCATTGAATTCATCAAGAGTGGAGCCATGGTACTCCTATTTTTTTTTTTTTTAACTGTAATTGTCAAATTGTTGATTTAAAAAATCGTCGATAGCTAAAATTCTTACAATAGAATATCGTTCTCAAGATTGACTTGCAAAAGAATACACATTTAAGATGGTGCTGAGATATCCAACAAAGACCCTTCGACACTCAAATCAGCCAAGTTTTGTGAATATAATGTACATAATTAAGTGTCTAGTGTATTTGTCCCCCTTTACATCATATATGGTTTCCTTTTATGCATTAATTATTTGTGATTTAAAAAGGAATTATGTGTGCATTTAATAGAATTGTAGAGAATTTAGGCAATGTGGTTATGGGTGGGCGCGAGTCGGTTTTGAAGAGAATCGAATTGAACCAAAATTTTCGGGTATCTAATAAATGGAATCGTCGGATCCAAATATAATTATGGAACAATTCGGGTTCGGTTCCGTTCGGTTCTGTACTATAATTAAAATTTTTAACATTTATAATAACATTATATAAATACAACTAATGATACATTCAATGGTTTTAGAATGTCAGAGACTAGTAGATTACCTTGTTCAAATGATCGCCATGGTCAAAGCTTCGGTCGGCGGAGGTCACAGCTTCGGCCGACGATTGTATATGTTTTGGAATGTTAGCGAGGCTGCGAGAGTGAGTGCGAGAGTCTAGACAACGTTATATACTTTAATGTAGGTGTTTAGGGTTATTTAGTGGATCGAATTTTGTTGGGCTAAGAAATGAAACAATAAAATTGGTAATTGAGCCAAAAATTAAAAAATTAGAATTGAAACAAATTATTAGGCCCAAAATTTGGATTTAGAAATGGTTAATTTGTTAATTTGAAAAAATTAAAATTAAAATAATTTGATTTACTAAAAAAAAAAATTAGAAAGATTCGATTCTTATTCAGTTTTTCGATTCTTGGTCTAGAATCGAGAATCGAACCGTATCCGTCGGTTCTCAATTCAGATACCCGTTCGGATATTTAATTTGACAAGAACCGTCGGGTTCGGTTCAGTTCAATTCGGTTCGAGAGATTTGCCCAGTTCTAAATGTGGTGATCCCTTTTTCATTTAATTCAATATTTGTCTTATAAACGTCCTGTTAATAATTTTCGTATCTTAGTCTTTCTAACCATCCATTCATTTTTGTTAACCTTTCGTTATGATAACACATCTATGTTAAATTGTTAATAGATAGTAATAGTTGATCATGTGAATTTGCTTCAAGCCATGATGCCTAATCAACTAATCTTGTGGTAAATGGTCTCGACTTCTTTGCTTATATTTACTTTCATTTCGTTTTTGTACTTAGGAAATGAGATTTAATCTATTGAGAATGTACCACAGTTGGAGAATGTACGATTTGACAAATATGTATACTCTACTGTATAAAAGTAGGTATGTAAAGTTTGTGCATTAGATAAGTAGATAGACAATTTGTTTAACATACATATACGGGTCCTTGGTCTACAAATTTATAATAATTAACAAAAAGTACTCGAATGGAAAAAGAAATGAACTATAGATCCCTATCCTTGCTCCAAAAGCAATGTGTAATATTTCAAAATCAAATAACCTTTTGAGTATAAAAAATGCTAATCCTATAACTTTAGTTGAAATTTCATGTTGATAATTTGATTTAATTCTTTTTTAGTTTTATCGCTAATATTTTTATTTGAGTTATCCCATCATGCTCATCCTAGTTAAGTGTAATTAACGGAAATCCATGCTTAGATATTGATGGATCCATGACTAATTTTTACTCACAAAAATCTAATCTTAGCGGCATCATACGAGACACACCATTTGAACTAATAGAAAGGTAAATATATTAGCGCCTTATTTTTCATAATTGCAGCATTACATTTATGTCATCAATTTTTTTAGTCATATTCTTATTCTTAAATTAACACAAGTTATCTTGATGATCGTCTCTGTTAAAATATTTCATTAAATAGAGGAAAAATATTTATTTGAGCCTTCATATTTTTAAATAAACAATAAAAATCAAGACTAAATAGTTTTCGTTAATTTTAAAGCACGGTAATAGTATTTTTGAACAAAGAGCATAGTTAAGGATAAGATTTGCTAGCTAATTAAATTTATAGATGCGAATCTGACAAAAAAACTTAAGAATACAAGTACGATAATAAACAAAAATTAATGATCTTTAACGTAATTAAAATATGGTATATTTATGAAAAGGTGATATGAATATTACCATCTCGATAGATCACAGATTCACAAGGTGTCCTTGGGAAAAATAACTCAAGGTTAAAAAATAAATAAATTAAATTAAAAAAAGAAAAGAAAAGAAAAGAAAAGACAAAGCTTCTTAATTAATTACTCATTTTAATAATTAAAAGGCAAAAGTTCAAACACCAACTGCATGTCATTCCAGCATTTTTTACAGTTACTTACATTTCATGTGCTATAGTAAAATTATCTATAGTCCGTTATGAAGATCGATAGTAATCGAATTTCTAGTGGTCAAAAAATCTATTTTGTTTTTATTTTATCCAACTGATAGTATAATAGAAAATAAAAACTCTATTTATATCCATCTATATAAATAATTAAATTTCTTGATTGTTGCATAGAATAAGATCACATTTTTAGTCAAGTCGGGATAGAATCAAAGCACATAAAGATGCAGTGGAACGATAAATAGAAATGTTATGGCTTTCAATGTTGAATATTCAAATCAATCTTTACAAACCATGACATTGGTGATGTGCATCCAAAATCCTTCACAAAATAAACGAAAACGTATAGTTATAAAAAAGTAAGTTAAGACGTTAAATCCGTCTCACGATATTAGTATAAATCCATGTTATGCGAACGACGTTGTAAATGTTCTTTTTTTTTTTTCAAAATTCAAATTATGAAAATTAAATAAAAAGTATATATCTCATTAACTCGTGAGGGTTATTATGTAATTATTTGCAATAAAAGTGAAATTAAATGTAGAAGTTTGAAAAAATAACATGGGGGCGGAAAGACAAAGACAAAAAGGAGAAGAAGTTACCGTTTGAGCACAAAAACGGAACATCTCGACTTTTCATCCAACGGCAGCATTTACTAGCCGTTGTTTTTAAAATTATACGAGAGAAATCGGACATATCCCCTGTTTACGTTTTCGGCAAGCAATTTTCCCCTACATTGATTCTTCTGATTCAATTGGCCAGAAGAATTTCAATCCCAAGAAAATATAAAAATTACATTGAGAGAGAGGAAGAGTAAGAGGAAGAGAGACAGAGATTTTCAATACTCTAATTCTATCGTTGAATTTAGAGTATAGAACTTTCTGGGTTTTTCTTGACTTTGAAGGTGGTTTGTTTCTTCTTTTTCTTTTTCCATTTTACAATCTGTTTTGTTTCTTGGGTCTTAAATTTAATCTAGATTGATTGCTCGATTTTAATTTTGTCTCTTTTTGCCGGGGATCTTTAATTTTTCTTACGATTAGTTTATTGATCTTTTCAATTTCTGTTAGGTGATTTGCAAGATAATCAAGATGCGTAGATCAGATGAGAACTTTCCGGCCATGATCAGGCCTTCAAACATTCAAGGTACTTCTGAATGTTTAAAAAGTTTGAATTTGAAAAAAAAAATGGCACCTAATTGATTCTTATTCAGTTTCTCAATCTCCTGTCAATTAGTTTTTCTTTTTTAAATAAAATTCTAATCATGGAACGAAGGAAATTATAATTCTGTTGATGATCAGTAGGTGGGTTGAGGACTACAGGAACTGGGCAAACTAGGAGGGCACTGGGTACGATAAATAGGAACATAATTGCACCTCCCCCTTACGCATGTGCAGTCCATAAGAGAGGTGTTTTAGCAAAGTACGAATTTCGTAAACCCTTTTTTGATGTTTTTTCTTTACATTAATGTTTTAGAAATTTTTAATTCATAGCAATATATATTTTCAGGAAAAATGCTGATGGAAATAAGAAACCTGCAATTCCCATTCATCGACCTGTCACTAGGTTGGCTAAAATGATCCTTCTCGAATTCGTGTTTTTGACAGTAATCCCTTTTTTTTTCTAGGGAAAAATGATATATTTAATCATAAAAGAAAATAGTTTATTATAATCTGCATAATATAGAAGCGTTGAATTTGAGATGAACTTCATAATTGATGAATAGATTTCACATTCTTTATGTCATTTTATTTTTCGAGGGGTAAAATAAAAGATTATGTGTGTTTTATGAAATGTAAATTTGTTTTGTAAATAAACAAAAGATAAGCAATTTTTATTGTTGTTTTGTTTATCATAGGTAATAGGAAAAGATATATATGTGTTGCGAAATATAAGTTTACTTTGTAAAGAAAAAAGTAATACGATTTCTGGCAGGATATGTATTTACTAGTAAAAAAAAAAAAAAAATTTAGTATGCTCTGTAGAATATAGAATGGTTGAATTTGAGTAGAATTGGAGAATAGGTTTTTTGGACCTTTTAATTTACTTATTGCTAACTGTGGGTACATGTTCAGGAAATTTGCTGCAGAAATGGTTGGCAATCAGCAGCAGCAATCTACTGAGGTCTCACTTTTAGGATCATTTTATTTATTATTCAAATCCCTTTATTGTTCTTATGATATCTCCAACTGTGCCATCGTAGGAAGTCAAGCCATCAGTCCAACCAGTTTCCAGTGCATGGCAATCTGAAGATTGCCTTGTTATTGATGCAGAGGAGGATTGCCTTGTTATTGATGCAGAGGAGGATTACAAGGCATCCGCTAACTTTGATATGCCGATGTTTGTTCAACACACAGAAGCTATGCTGCAAGAAATCGATAGGATGGTATATTATTTTCTGCTTGATGTGGTAACCAATACTAGCATCATCGTTGATCTTGCAAAATATGATGTAGGATGCAGAAGTTGAAATGGAAGACATCGATGATGTGGAGGAGCCAGTTGTGGACATTGACACTGATGATAAGAAGAACCCACTTGCAGCAGTCGAGTATATTGATGATATGTACTCTTACTATAAGAAGACAGAGGTGAAATTTTTTCTGTTATCCTTAATTTCTTCGGACCCCTTTTGTTTGCAAATTATTTGTGATTGTTGATATGTTGAATGGAAGACTTCTTAATTCATTATTTTATATTAATAATGATGCTTAATTTAACCTGTAACTATGCTGAGTTATTTTGCAATATGTGCTTTGTTTCACTTGATATTGTTGTTGTAATTATTTTATAAGGATATTCTAACAGTAAACAGTTCTTTGTCATAGAGAAGTTCCAAAATTGAGTAATAAGGTAACTTGCATTGAGTTTATATACTAAAATCTTTGTTTCTTCTTGTGATTTCTACTCGGTAATGATTATTTCGCAGAGTTTAAGCTGCGTCCCACCAAACTATATGGCCCAGCAATTCGATATTAATGAAAAGATGAGAGGTATTCTCATTGATTGGCTGATTGAGGTAAATGAAGTGATGCACCATTTTGTACTTCAAGAAATCGAAATAAGCAGTTGAACCTTATTTTTAGTATGATATGTATAGGTGCATTACAAGTTCGAGCTGATGGACGAGACCTTATATTTAATTGTCAATCTCATCGATAGATTTTTAGCAGTCCATCCAGTTGTGAGAAAGAAACTCCAGCTTGTTGGGGTGACAGCTATGCTTCTTGCTTGCAAGTATGAAGAGGTTTCTGTTCCAGTTGTGGAAGATTTCATATTGATTTCTGACAAAGCTTACTCTAGAAAGGAAGTTCTTGATATGGTGTGTTATTTGTTAAATCCAGGTTGCGATAATATCATATTTTTACCAGTGTGTAACACTTTCCTTGTGGTTTCGGCAGGAGAAATTAATGATCAATACCCTTCAGTTCAATCTTTCAGTGCCAACTCCTTATGTGTTTATGATACGATTTCTCAAAGCTGCTCAATCTTTTAAAAAGGTAAGTTTGTAGTTTAAAAGTCTTAGTCTATTATACTCTCTGGTAATAACAAGCTGTGACATTTTCACTTTGAACTTTGAACTAGTTGGAACTGCTTGCCTTCTTTTTGATCGAATTGTGCCTGGTTGAGTACGAGATGCTTAGGTTCCCACCCTCTTTACTAGCAGCTGCTGCTATCTTTACTGCTCAATGTACCCTCGGAGGGTCGACGCAGTGGAATAAGACTTGCCAGAAGCATACAAAATACATTGAAGACGAGCTTCTGTGAGTAGTTTCTCCTATTTCAAGTAAAACTTAAATGAAACGTTAATGATCGAGTGAAAATCAACAAAATGATAATGTTTTGCAGGGATTGTGCCAAACTTATGGTATCCTTTCACCAGAAGGCAGGCACTGGGAAGCTTAGTGGCGTGCACAAGAAATATAGTACATACAAATACGGGTATGCAGCTGAAACAGAACCTGCTGTTTTTCTGTTAAAATGTTAGAAGGATTTTATGGGTTGATAATGTTGAAGTTACTTGCTTCGATGCAACAGAGAAATTTGGGTTGTTGGGGTTGGGGTGCAACAGAGAAATCAATGGTTTTTCTTATATCTTTTGTGATTTGTTCTTATTTGTGGTTCATGAAAGTACAGGCTTGAGTTTATTTCGTTGAAACCATTTCTGGTTTATCTGATATTCCGATCAATTCATTTGTCTGATTATTTATAAAACTTGGGACAATCAACTTTGAACCTGAACAGTATAGCTAAATTTCAAGTTTCTGAACAAAATCAAAATTTAAATTCAAATTGTCTTGCAGTATATATAGAAATCTGAACTTGAATCCATACGATATATTTTTGTTAAATCGGTCTCTTATTTTAGACGTTCTTTGGGCAAACATGAAGTTCATTAAACAAACTTTAATCCGAGTCGATGTTCAAACATATCGAGTGTCCAAAATCCCTTTTGATCATTTTCAATAATTCCTTATGTTCAGTGGATTGCCAAATCAAGTATTGACTGAAAATTAATTTTTTTTCAATTTTTTTTTTAAATTTTAAATATGTCAAAGCAAATGTAGATAAAATTCCAATTTCGATTTCTGTGTTTACCAATTTAAAACATGGTCAACTTTTTTCATTCAATTTTTTTTCTCAACATCATTTTATATAATCCATTATGTTCCATTTTGACGTACAATAGCATAATCCGGAAATTTAATTCCCAAACAAAAGATCTCTCTATGAGATGGATAGTCCATAAGGAGCCATAAGTTGAGTCCTAGAAACTATCTAAAACATCAATTTCATCCTCCAACTATCAAGACAATCAACAGAGTCCTCCTATTATAACTCAACGTAAATTTAGCCCTCCAAATGTCTTGCAAAGGCAAGTCGTTGCAGAAACTATCAAGCATAGACAATTTAGCCCTCCATGTATCTAGAAACGCCTCATTACTCAACCAACAGGCAAGTTAGTCCCTTGTCTATCAGCCATTGACAGTTTAGTCGTCAAAGTATCCGGTACTGCCAAATTAGTCCCACTACTATCATCATGCAAAAAGACATTTTAGTCCTCCAGTTAGGGCTGGACAAAACTCCCAAATCGAACTGACCGATTCTTCTTAAATTAAATACATAAATCAAGATCTAACGGGTTTGGTTTGGTTTTCTGTGCTAGATCAAGAACCGAATATCCCTAATTTTTTTAATTAAGTTATTTAGAATAAGCCAAATTATTATTATTTTTTAAAATAAATTTGCTAACTAGTTAATTTAGTTCAAACCCAAAAAAAATATGATTTTCCTATTTCTAAATTTTAGTCCAAAGCCAACTTAATCAAATTGACATAAGTTTTATCCAAACCTGTTACTCTACCGTAGTGAGGTTTCTACTTTTTTTGAAGAAATCGAATTGTATCGAGCATGTGAATCTGTGGCAAACGGGCCGAGTGATTTGTTGGTTCAATCTCTCTACTTATGAAAACAAGGCTCGTGGGTCGGCCCGTGCACGAGCTGAGGTGGTTGGCCCATTTGGCGAGCCCCCACGTGCTTGAGTCGCTCGTGGCTCATGTATTTGAAAAAATGAACATTTTGCTCACTTTTTCAATGTTCATAGCGGTCACTGAACTTTAATTAGTGATTGGACCTAATTTATTTATTCCTTAGTACTTACGTCTTACTATATCATCTATAACTGTATCATCACAATTCATAAATTGAAATGGATCCACACTAATTTGTCGAGGGCTTGTTCGGTGTCAGAGGCGAATCACCTGTGACGTTGCAAATTTGGGTATGGAAGGAAGCAATAGTCTAATTGATTTGGATGACGTTGATGTTCCTGAAGATAAAGTGGTACAAGAGGAGGAATTCGAATTAGACATTCCCGATGCTCGAGGGAAGCGAAAGGAAAAAAAATAGGCAAAATGTTAGATCACTTCAAATTGATTTCAACGGGTATTGCCAACAACATTTGGCATGGCAAAAGGCATTGATACCACCCACCCCAATCACCACTACAAAGCGTGTGCAGCCAAATATGTACTTATTCAAGTCGGTTAAACACAACTGCAATTTGGTAATCCAAGTAGATGTATTCAGAGGAGAATGCTCGATGGCGAAACTTGTTGTTGGTGCTGAGTTATCTCTTGCAATAGTGGACAACCAAATCGTCACATATGTAAAAGAATATCTTCAACCAAGGTACGTTAGGGTAACTCGAAACACTCTTTGTTCAAATACAATAGATATTCTTCAAACAAAACAACAATTGATTTTGGATTTGGAAAATATGGGGGTGTTATATTTTTAACTTCGGACATATGGAAGGGAATTAATAAAAGAGTTTATATAGCTACAACAGAAGACTACATAGACCCACTTTGGTATTTGCATGTAAAAAAAAATAGCTTTTAAAATTATTGAATTCCCCCATAACACTAACAATATATATAATGCGATTATGACCATTATTAGAGAATATCGTTGCGAAAGTAAAATTCGTTCTTTTACATTCGACAACGCTAGTGTTAATAAAATAATTATCGATAAATTGTGTAAGGTATTACAGCCCGATTTCGAATTAGAAATGTACTAATATATGTCACGATTTCCCTTAATAGAAAACAAGTATTTAAGGAATTTTGTGCCGAATTTGGGGTGACAAATGCTAAAACATTAGTTAGCGACGTAAATCAGAGATAAAACTCTACTTAATTATTATTGAAGTCATGCGAATGTTTTGAACATTTAATAACAGAGTTTTATAACAATAGGCATATTAGAAACGATAATGATGTTATTTTGAATGAATCTGATTGACTTTTAATTTTAAAAGTTACAAAAATTTTGAAAAGTTTTTATGATGGTACAAATACTTTATTTGAAGTTTACTATCCCACTTGCTGTATAGTGTTTGAACGTCTTTATAAATAAAAAGACCCTGATTTTAGTGTAATTATGTTCTCTATGGAATTAAAGTTCAGAAAATATTTGGAAGATTTACCTATGTTATTTCCTTTAACATGTATCATGGATCTCCGATATAATTTATCAGGAACTAAATACGTAATTGATCAAATTTCAAGAGTTGAAATATTAGTTGAGTACAAATATTAGTCGAGTATGAATTATATGCAAAACAAATGTGTACAAATATCCACTGATATTGAAGAAGATAACGTTGAAATATTAAATATATTTGAAGGTATTAACACGTATAGATATGACACAAATACAATATGTTCATTTAGTAATACTTTATTTTCTGCATCTAACCAAACATCAGAGACAAATGAAAATACATTGCCTACTGAATTTATTGATTACTTTAATTATAAAATGCCTACCAATAAAAAAATTAAAAAAATCTCTAAAAAGGTTATTGAATTCTGACGACGGCATGAACGACGATGGATGATGGCCAGTAGTTTTAGCAATTGCAAAAGATTCATTGACACCTCTGATTAGCACTGTAGCTTCGGAATCTGCTTTTAGTGTAGATAAGAGGGTTTTGTCCGAGATTAAGAGTCGACTGAAAGAAGATAATTTGAATGTGCGTGACAAATTGTCAGGACACTCATTTTTTACTACAAGATAAATATATCGAAATTGTATGTCGTCAGGTAAGTGGTATTTAATTTAATCATATTAATCAAAATTTGTTATTTTATAATACTATTTTTAATTTTCTTTAAAAAATTGTACACCTTACTAGTTGCTCATGTACAATTTTTAATTCTACCGACTCAAAACTTAAGTAGCCAATTCTAAGTTCGGATGAAGGAGGAGGATTTACCGTTTATATTTTATCTATTTAAAAAAGAAAAAAAATAAACGAGCTGAGCCCAAGCGCCCACAAGCCATTTTTCTTCTCTCTCTGTAAATACCCAAATAATTAACCTATTTTTCTTAGACAATTCAACTTTCAACATCTCTCTCTCTCTCTCTAATGCCGCGAGTCATATCTAATGCATTTTCCAGTTTTCAATTTATCGTATGCCACAGGGGTATAGCCCTGAGCCCACATTATTGGTAAGTGATATCAAATTTAATCATATTAATCAGAATTTATCATTTTATAATACCATTTTTAACTTTCTTTAAAAAATTGAAACACCGCCTACTCAAAATTTGTTTTTAACACCGCCTACTCAAAATTTAAGTAACCGGTCCCAAGCTCGAATAAAAAAATGAGGATTTACATTTTATCTATACCTTGTGAGCCCAAGCTTGACTCGGCCTACGAGCCAAGCTCAGCCCATTGCCTCCGCTACACGTGAATATAGATGGACAACTTACAAAAATACCCTTAAGTTTAGGGTTCTTTTGAAAATTCACGTGAAAAAGTTTTTTGAAAGTAAAAAATATAGTGCAAAATTAAAAAGTGACATAATGTCACCATTTTATAAAAATTGATAAACATCACTTTTTAATAAAAATGAAATTGTATGTAATTTTTTTAATAAAAAAGTGATAGAAATTTTAAAACCGACGATTGGAAAAAAGTAACAAACACTAAAAAATAGTGACAAAAATTCAAAAAAAATGACAATTACTGAACAAGGTGACAAATTCAAAAAAGTGACAGAAATTAAAAAAAATTTACACAGATTCAAAAAAGTGAGAAAATAAAAAAAGTATCAAATACTTAAAAAGTGAAAAAAATTCAAAAAAAGTGACAAACACTTAAAAAGTGATGAAATAAAAAAAATGACAAACACTGAATGATTAGTATCTATTTTACTCTGTTAAAACTTTTGGTAGAAATAAAAGTGATGTTTGTCACAAAAAAATGTGATGGAAATCAAATTCAAAAAAAGTGACAAATACTAAAACAAGTGACAAAAATTCAAAAAAAGTTACACAATTTACATTGTAATCTAATGAATTGGAACCCATAAAAAGAGTTAGGCCGTAGTTGGTTTGCCGTTTTCGGCTCATTTTTCGTTTTTCGTTTTCGAAAACGTGGAAAATGCGTTTGATCCATCGTTTTCGAAAACACATTTTTGAAAACGAGTTAAAATTTATAAATGAAAACGCAAAATGACGTTTTATCGTTTTTAGTTATAAATGTCGAAAATGCTCAAAACGCGGAAAACGGGTCATTTTCGAGGAAAACTAAAAATCGTTTTGAAAATGAAAATGGAAAATGAAAATGCAAACCAATCACTACCTTAGTTTTCAGCATTTTGTCATGTTGGAGTGGGTATTAAAAAGAATTTTTTGCGCAAATAGGAGCCAATATATATAATTATCAATGATGTGCATATTTCTCATATTCGTTCATCATTTTACCACATACAGAATTCGAATAATCAAAACGAGATGACAGCCATTTTCAACTTATTCCTTAAATGGTCCAATTATGTTTTACCCATCCATTAATGCCACTAAGTTATTAATATCAACTGATCCTCAATCACGCAATGTTGCCTCTCTTCCGCACATTATTGAGGTAAACAGAGTTAACCAGAGCAATTTCAATTCTTTGTGGAATTTATCAAGATCATCTGAGATGGATAAAATTGGTTTTTTTACTGCCACTTTTTCTACCGTCAAGCATGGCTTCCCAAATCACACTGCACCTATAATCAAATTGGGGCCCATAAACTGAAAACAAACTAGAAAAAAAAAAAACATGAAAAAAGAAAGAAAAACAGACAACCATAAATAAATTAAAAAATAAAATAAAGAAGGCATTTTTTATTTGCAGAAAATTAAATTATACTTCTGGCGATGGGAGAAAAAGGAGTATAAGAGGAAGATGAGAGACAAAGAGGGATTGATACACTGTGGTGAAGAGGTATTCAGTTCTACAATTTCCAAAACCTTTTTCTTCGTCTTGAATTGCTGCTATCAATTCATTTAATCTTTGAGGGACGATTCTTGAATTACAAATGTGAATGATGGTGGTGATGCTACTCTCCTCATCCACGAAGGCGTCAAGGGTTGTTCAGTGATTTAATTAATAAATAGGGTATTAATCAAACTAATTTTTTAAATTTTTTTTTAGGGCATTGAGCCTAATTTGCCAATAAAGATCTGTTGCTGAAGTTTGGGCTAAGTCTGACACAACACCCTTGCTGCAAAAATTTCATTTGTACGAACACAACAATGGATATAAATCGTTATAATAAATGAAAACAGCAACAATTCAGATCAATCATTTTGATAAATGAAAACAGCAACAAGTGAAATAGCCTGAATTCAATAAAAACTTCGAGCTCCAATTTTCCACTCCAGGAACTCAAAATCTATCACTAAAAGCTAACAAATTTAAAAAAAAAAACCACAAAAGAGTAAAGAAAGAAACTCCGAACAAGCACACTTGTTCAAATCTTCCTAATCCTTCTTCCCCCAACTTTTCTCTCTGTATACCCCCCAACAGAACTCTCAAAATTCATAGGCAGAGGAGGTTTCTTATTCTCCTTTCTAGCACTGCTCCTCAGCAAATACCTCGGTGTTGCAGACTCTCTCTGAACCATCATCGGAGTGGCAGCCACCGCCATTTTTCTCCTGCTGTCAAACTTTTTTGCAGATTCAATTCTGACTCCAAGATTATTCATGAGCTTCTTCTTATGACCCTCAATTTCACCCTTCTTTTTCTTCAGCCTCTCATTTCTTTTTGCTGCGTACTCTTCGTAAAACCTACCCCTCTCGAACAAAGGAATCCGATTATTGCTCAAAACACCGTCATCAAATTCAACATCCATTTTATCATCACTGGTCCCAAATTCTTGTCGCACCATTTTAGCAAGAGCCCTTACTTCACAGGATATGGTGTTGTATTCAGGGCGAGCCTCAAGTTCTTCCACGTCCCAAGACCGTTTAGGCAACTGAGATTTCGTCAAAGAACCTGTTCTCCCTCAACAAATTCAAGAAATTTACTAAGAATTAAAAAAAAATCGATTTAAAAAACAAATTCAAATAATTGTTGCACATTTTTATTCTACTTTTCTCTTGAAATCCAGAAATTACCTGGTGGGATCTGTGCAGTATTGCTTGCAGTGGGCTGAAGAGCGCGGCGAGAACGAAGTCTAATAGGAGATCTGGGAAGTGGGGGTTTGCCATTTCTTAGCATCATCTTCGGCTTGTGTGTTTGATTGATTAATTACAGTAAAACTGAATCAGAAAAGAAGAAGATCGATTTCTGGTAGAAATACTATTCAAGAAGCGAGAGTTAAAGTTTGTGGGTTTTGAATTTGTGAAAGGTTTCTTGGAGAGCGTTTTTGTTGATGTGTTCCTGTAAAAGTATTGTGTTTTTATTGCATATTATTACGAAAATTTCAATTTGAATTTTATGGGGGAGCGTCTCTTAACGGTCATATTATTCATCTGACGGCTAAGAATGAAGTTGAATTAAAGAGGAATTGATATCCCAAAATGTTATAATTTCAAAACCTGCTAATTGCTATACTTATTACATAATCCTCGTTTGCCCCATTAAAAGTTTATATATATTTCTCTCTTCTTTTTAACCACTCATTCTACAATAAAATATTATTACACATAAATCAAAAAAATATTATTCTTTTTTAACCACACATTCTCTAAAAAAAAATTATTCCAATATACATTATTCCCAAAAACTCATTAAAATGGGACAAAAAAAAGAGAGCATAATGTTAAGTCCAAATTTGTGTGGGCAAAATTCGTAGCCAAAACGACAATTTATCGAGTTGTAATTAGAATCAAATTGTTGGGGGTTGGTAGTGTCCTAAAAGAAGTAAAAAACAACATAAGAAAATCAACAAGGGAGATTAATCGCTCACTAGCTGCCTTTGGACCGCTCAAGCGATTTTTGCAATGAGCAGACCACTTGCTAAGTGCTAGTCAACCTCTCGAGAGGTCGTTTTACGTGACAAATCTGAGTTTGCAATTTTTTTTCAAACCATTCGAGAGGTTGAACCTCTTTTCATTCAAGAGAATGCATTTTTAAAAATCAAAAACATATTGCAAAGATCTCTTGATTCAACCACGAAATTAAAACATCAAAGATCCCAAATTCTCAAAAAGCTAAAGAGATCACGCCAATCATTTGTCAGGTTGTAAGTAATGTGTTCGTTTTTTGTGAACCAAGAAGAGAAAAGAATCCAGTTCTAGAGCTGGTGCTGGAGCATACAATCGAGAAGTTCTTCGACGATTACATATTGGAGGTCATAATCTACTAAGGTTTAGTTGTATTTGGACCAATATTGTAAGTTATTCTTTATTGTGGATTATTTAGTGGCAAGTTTGCCATGAGATTTTTATTTTTGAAAAGTTTTTCAAGGGATTTTTCTTCATACGTAATTCTTGACATTATTTACTTTCAAGTATTGATTTACATTGTTTGATTGATATCTAGGATTTAGATATGTGATTTGATTCATTTAGATTCGTTAATCAGGCTTGTTGCAATTAACTGGTTGGTAAATTCCAATTTCGAATATTACACCTATTAATCACTTCTCTAGGTGTTAGTTGACTCAAACTTTGTTATTTTAATTGGTAACATAGTTTGAATTCGACTGTTGACCCTAATATTATCTAGATGAGTACTAGTTAGTCACTTTTTGTTTTTAAGTATTTTGATGGAAGCAATTATGCTTACTGAAAGTTAGGATGACATTTTTTTTTTTTTTTTGTAGTCCATGAATGAGAGAGTTTGTGTTAGTTTTGTGAAAGGTTGGATTACCCCTTTTACAACTATTGCTTGTATAGTTATCCCTATCGATATATCCACTTGGACTAAGGATGAACTAGCTAAGTGTAATCGAAATAATAAAGGGATACATGCCCTCTTTACGGTTGTTTCATCCGAAAATTTTGAATGTCAATGTGTGAGATTGTAAAAGAAGTTTGGAATATTCTAGAAACCACTAATTAAGGAGCTAAGATAATGAAGTACTTTAAGCATCAGATGCTGAGCGCTATATTGGAAGAAATTAGAATGAAGGATGGTGAATCCTTTGATGATTTCTACGTTAAGTTGAATGATATAGTAAATTCTAGTTTTAACATAGGTGAACGAATTCTTGAGATGAAAATTGTGAAAAATGTTCTCAAATCCTTACTTGAGAGATTTAAACCTAAGGCCACTGTAATCAATAAAAGTAAAGATTTAAATATGATTAAGCTAGTAGAATTAGATGGATCTCTCCAAACCGATGAATTAACAATATCTTACTCTAAGAAAAATAAGTCTGTTGCCTTAAACACTATCAGGGAAGAAAACTATGACACAACTGACACTGATGCCTTTAATGACGAGGTAGTAGCTTATTTTGTTTAGAAATTCAAGAAAGTTTTTAAGAATAAAAGAAAAGTTTTTAAGAATAAAAGAATCCCCAGGATAAATACTAAGGTAGCCCTGGTAAATTCAGGAAGGATAATCGAGAGAAGAAAGATACTATGGTTGTCAAGAAGAAGTCTCAATCCATTAGATGTCATGTGTCAGGGATTTGGTTATATTAGATCCGAATACCCTAGTTACAAGAAAACCTTAGGTAAGGGAAATGTTGAATATGTCTCTCACTGATGATGAATCTTACTCAAGTGATTATAGTGATTCTTCTAGTATCGAAGAGTGTCTGAACTATATGGCGTTTGTTTTTGTAGGTAAGAATGAATTTTAGAAGGTTGAGGACTCTTAGGAATAGAGTCTTAAGTTGAATAAGGTAATCGATTCATATTTAAAAAATTGAATGAACTCGAATTAGAAAAA
Source organism: Olea europaea var. sylvestris (assembly GCF_002742605.1). Classification (NCBI taxonomy): domain Eukaryota; kingdom Viridiplantae; phylum Streptophyta; class Magnoliopsida; order Lamiales; family Oleaceae; genus Olea; species Olea europaea. Next base: position 16,811,497 of record NC_036250.1, on the reverse strand, counting down.
AGAAAGACTTATAATCGAACTTGATGAGTCTACTAGAAATTTTAAGGAGTTGAGGGTAGAGAAAGATTCCTTAGATATTAAGGTTAAAACTCTTATGAGTGATTTTGAAGGTGTGAAAGTTAAAGAGCTAAGAGCAATATTGTATAGTTGGATAAGGTAGCTTAGGGTTAGAGATCGTGTTTTAGAGTTGGACATGGTCCGATTTGATATGGTTCTTTTGAGAACTGAACTGGACCTGAAATTTTTGGGTATTTAGTAAGTGGAACCATCGGGTCCACATTTTATTATAGAATCGTTCGGGTTTGATTCCATTTGGTTTAGTTCGATTCGGTTCCATTCGACTCCCAGGTTTCGTATTATAATTAAATTTTTTAATACTTATAAAGTTATATTCAATTTTAACTCTTACAAAATAACGTAGTCCAGTCTTATGTGTTTTTTGCATCTCTCTTTATTGAGTTCTTCGAAAATTTGATTGTTAAAATTACAGGAAGAAGTAGATAGGGAGCTCATAATAATTAAGAGAAGCATTGTCTAGCTTCAATTTGATTTCTCTAGAATAGTAGAAACGGCATTAGTGTAGAGTAATAGATTTGGATAAAATTTAGATCAATTTGATTAAGTTGGCTTTGAATTGGAAATTAGAAAAAAAAATCATATTTTTGGATTTGAGCTAAAATTAATTAGTTAGTAAATTTATTTAGAAAAATAAAATAATTTTGCTTATTTAAAATAAATTAATTAAAAAATTAGGGAGATTCAATTCTTCGGTTCTTGATCTAGAATCAATAATCAAACCAAACCTATCGATTCTTGATTCAGATACCCATTCGGGTATTTAATTTAAGAAAAATCGCTCAGTTCGGTTCGAGTTCGAGAGTTTTGTCTAACCCTATTGAGTTTGGAACAAGAAAAAAGAAACGCTTCATTTTGCTCGCCTCTCGTCAAGACAATGTTCGAGCGACAAAAACAAAATGGACTTCGCTAACTTGTCATCAGGACTTCGTCGAGCGAAACACTGTCGTTAGCATTTCGCTGGAGTGTTGCTTGAGCGACGATATTATTTAGCCAACATTAGTTTGAATTTTGGAAAGTTTTACATGGCCTATAAAATCTAAATATCCCTAACTATTAATAACCAAGCCTTGCACGATTTTTTGGGTGATTGTTCATTGTGTCTCTATTTCATATCATATTCATAACATCTTTTGATAATCCAAGAACACGTTCAACCCAAGATTCAAATCATACATTCTTGAAATCTTACAATCACATATTGGGAAAAACATCAAGGTTCCAGAATCCAAAACACGCAATTCCTTTGCGTAACAAGGAAGGTACTTTCTTAGAACTTTAAAGGCTACTAAAGATTGAGGAAGGTTGGACTACAAGTGTAGGAATAAGAACAATAATAGGTAATTCTTGGGTATCCAATTGAAAGAGACAATTGTACAAGATTAGGAAGTTGGAGGAGACGGTTGTATCTTAGAGATTATAGGAAGTAGATTCAGAAGTCTAGAGGAGTTGGCTAGACATCATCTAACCATAACATTTATTGTCCATAGTGGAGATAACCAGCTTGGACCTGGAGATTTTTACTTAGTTGGATTTCTCCAACAACAATTATTGTGTTAGTTACTGCTTTCATATTATAAACTGTGGTATTCAAACATTGAGATATTAACTTGTTTGCTTAATCATCAAGAAATTATTGAAAAGTGACTTGTCACTTTTAATAGAATAATTTTGCACGTAAGGTCAAATTAAATTGGCTAGGTAGAACCTTCAAGTGGTATCTAGTAAACTTTCAACGAGAAAGATGAAAAACTATGCCATTGTTTGAAACGTTGGTCACTTGGACAATGAAACTGACATGCACGATCTCGAGACCTTAAAAGAATCACCAACAAGCCACAAACAGATACAAAATATGGTATTATGGTCTTGGCAGAGGGTCATCTCATGAACTTCGTGATGTTGTGCTCTTTTACCAACCAAGTGATTACTCAACTTGAGCTCTAGAATGAAAGGAAAACTGGCACGTACGATCGAGAAGAAGGTTTACATTTTGCCGAAGCACCTTGATGAGAAGGCCTCCGCTCTCCACCTTCGGAAGCTTCTTGCTAAGCTCACTAAGCTTTCAAAAGATCAGGCGAATTACATTAGCGTACCAGTCAAGGGTCCTTACCAGCCTCTCATTACAGGTACTCAGTGGAAAGCAGACTCTGATTTCCAGGATAACTAGTTTCCTTTTCAATATTGTTATTTCACATTAGATTGTAGTTTTCTTGAGAGTTTTGGGAGTTGGTATGGTCTCTATCAAAGGACCAAAATATGTTACAATAAGGTTGATCAAGGGCTGTGTGATATGGAAATTTAGTTAATTAGGTGCTTTTGGTTATAACATTTGTTTACACGAACATGAAAAGAATATGTTTATAGTAATAAGGGGTTCCATTTCTCGTGCTTTCATTTTCATTTTCTGACATGATGCTTTCTACGCCTTTGCTATGTTATTTCACTCATCCGTGATACTTGATTTTAAGAATTAGAAACCATAATTTTATATGAGTAAGAAAATAGGCAAACAAAAATATGTAAGATTGCGGAGGTTCGCCAAAATCTGAGACTATGTCTTCGTTCGCAGTCTTCAAGCTTCCAATCCCGATATTGAATTTCAATCTGAAGTCTTCAAGCTTTTAGTACTATATTTTCTTATGCAAAAGAGGGGTGGCTAGAGTAGTGGTGTTAATGGATCTAGCCGAGCGGCTCTACCCTACTAACCATGAGCTCGGCTTGTAGTTCGTACTAGCTGAGCTCTTGGCTAATCTGTCAAGGGCCAAGCCTTGAGCTCGTGAGGTTAGTCAAGCATGGCCAATGAACCCCTTAATTATTTATTTGTGCTCTCACTGCTTTCATCATTTTCTGCGGGTTTTGGGTCCAACTACTTATTTTCAAATAGGTGGAGTTAAAATTATACAAAACAACTTGCTACGTGTACATTTAAAAAAAAAAAAAAATCAAACATCTGAAAACTAAGAACTCATCTCTAGTTTCCAAGTATCGGCAATGAAGCACGATGCCAAGTGTATTTGATCATTTTTTTGAATATGACGTCTCTGAATTTTTATTACTAAAGCAATTAATTAATTCACAGGTTCGAATATTGTTCATAAGGTGAAATTCATACGTGAACGTCAATAATTGATTGTGGGTGAAATGCAAGCCTATGAAGAATAATGTTAATTTGACCGTTAGAGAAATAAAGTGAGTTCTACCTGTGAGAGAAGAATGTTGCATAAATTTGAAAGGAACCATATTCATAAAATCATTTCATAAAATCATAAATTTCATGTTGAAATCAAAGAGACAACAAAAAGTGCGGAAACATACCTTGATCCATAAATCTTACTGCTTTAATCGGGTTTTGATTTTCCAATTGATACGTGATTTTCCTTTCTTTGTTTTCTTGAAAAGTCTCTGTTGATGGGGATGCAGAGATACCATAAAAAAAAAAAATCACGTTCAAATTGGGGACCATAACCACTTTTAAAATAATTGCTATTGGCAGTTATTAACTTTAAGTTATTTCAAATCGGCCCCTCATCAATTCAAAATAACACCTTCTGGTCTCTACACTTTAATCCCATAAAATTTAATACCCATTAGTCCAAAATTAAATCCAATGGATCACTTTATCGACTATATTTACTTTAAAATAGCACCACACATTCTAATAAATGTACATGTGTGGCCCCAAAGTTGGAATTTTTTCCAACAATCTCCCACTAGCTAAACTGTTACATTATAAATGTGCACAGACTTATGAGCTCAAAATTGTGCTATAGTTATTGAAGGTATTTCCAAACAATCTCGTCCATTAGTTACATCGATGTAGGATCAAAGCGATTTTCATCACATTTAGCGTAACTAAATCCATCAATGGTCACGTACACCCATACAACCAAATGACATAGATCAATTATGGGAGTGTAGCATGGAAATTACATGTTATGTGATCTGCACATGTCTATTTCCAACTGGTCCAACCTTATTTCTTAAGTGAGATCAGTACTGAACATAATAACAGAGTGGAATGAACTGAATACTTTATTTCTGTACAGAAAATATCCAAATACATAAATGTGTTCAAAGAACTAAACATATATAAAGCAATAAGAATACAAACTCCCACTAAAACATGATATCTTCAAAAAGTACAACACCCATATGAGCGGTGTGCTCATGAAAGACCTTGGGTGGTAATCCCTTAGTAAGCGGATCCGCAATCATGGAGTTTGTTCCAATGTGCTCTATAGAAATCTGTCCACTCTGTACTCTTTCCTTCACAACCAGGAATTTAATGTCAATTTGTTTTGATATAGATGAGCTCCTGTTGTTGTTAGAATATAGAACTGCTGAGTTGTTGTCACAATACAACTTTAGTGGTCTTTCTATGCCATTCAGAATGCGTAGCCCAGTGACAAAATTTCGCAGCCATATTCCATGATTAGATGCCTCATAGCATGCTACAAACTCTGCTGCCATGGTAGAAGAAGCTATGAGTGTCTGCTTGGTACTCTTCCAGGAAATAGCTCCTCCAGTTAGCAGAAAAATATAACCTGATGTGGATCTTCTACTATCTTGGCATCCAGCAAAATCAGAATCGGAGTACCCTATGATCTTTAACTGATCTGATCTGCTATATGTGAGCATATAATCCTTTGTTCTCTTCAGATACCTCATAACCCTTTTAGCTGCCTTCCAATGATCCATCCCAGGGTTGCTTAAATATCTGCCTAGCATTCCAACAATAAATGCTATGTCTGGGCGTGTACATACTTGAGCATACATTAGACTCCCAATAGCTGATGCATAGGGAATCTTCTACATTTCCTTAGCTTCAAGGTCATTTTGTGGGCACTGTTTGAGACTAAATTTGTCTCCCTTAGCGACAGGGGTGTCACCTGGTTTACAGTCTTGCATGCCAAACCTCTTAAGTACTTTATCGATATGAGATAATGACCTGATGAAATTTGTGATACCATTGACGGGAAGCTTGCTTGAGCCCATAGATGGATTTCTTTAATTTGCAAACCATTTTCTTTGAGTCTCCTAACACAAAGTTTTCTGGTTGCACCATATAGATTGTCTCATCAATGTCGCCATTGAGAAACGCCGTCTTGACATCCATCTGATGTAACTCAAGGTCAAAGTGCGTAACAAGTGCCATAATTGTCCTTAAAGAGTCTTTCGTTGAAACTGGAGAGAAAGTCTCTTTGAAGTCAATACCTTCCTTTTGGGTAAAGCCTTTAGCCACAAGATGAGCCTTATATCTTTCCACATTACCATTTGAATCCCTCTTGGTTTTAAAAATTCATTTACAACCAATGGGCTTCACACCTTCAGGTAATGGGACAAGATCCCAAACTTTATTGTCTTGCATAGACTTATACTCCTCATTCATGGCATCAATCCACTTTTGAGAGTTAGAACCCTGCATGGCCTGATGGAAATTGATTGGATCATCTCCCACCATTCCATTATTTTCCTCATGTTCTTAGAGAATTACTATGAAATCATCTGAAATAGTACTTTTCCTCTCTCTCATGGATCTCCTTAATGGTATTGACTCTTGAGGTTGTTGAGTTTGTATTTCTGGAATAATTACCTCATTTTGGATGGGAGGTACTTCAACATTGTCTGGTTGAGGTTCTCGATATGTTTCTTGATCAACAACAGGTATAGAAACCTGTACATTGTCAAAAGCAATAGTAGGAATCGAAACCGATCCTTCCTCAACTTCTTCCTCAAAGACAATGTCTCTAACCTTATTTCTCTCCCCAAACTCAATATCCTCAAAGAATGTTGCGGTTCCCGTTTCAAAAATTGACTTAAGTGTGGGATCATAAAATTTATAGCCCCTGGATCGCTCAGAATAACCAATAAAATAGCTGCTAATTGTTTTGGAGTCCAATTTCTTTTCATGTGGCCTATAAGGCCTAGCCTCAGCTGGACATCCCCAAATGTGAAAAATGCTTTAGACTAGGCTTTCTGCCTGTCCAAAGTTCATAAGGTGTTTTAGCAGCAGCCTTAGTTGGTACTCTGTTCAAAATATAAGCTGCAATTTTTAATGCTTCTCCCCAGAGTGATTTTGGTAAGGTGGAATGACTAATCATACTTCTTACCATGTCCTTAAGAGTTCTGTTTCGTCTTTCAGCTACACCATTCATGCTAGGCGATCCTGGCATGGTGTATTGTGGGACGATTACACATTCCTCTAGGTATTTAGCAAATGGTCCCGGACATTGTTCACCTGAACCGTCATATCTGTCGTAGTACTCACCACCACGATCAGACCTAACGCTTTTTATCCTTTTGTTGAGTTGATTCTCAACCTCGGCTTTAAAAGCTTTGAACACGTCCAGTGACTCAGACTTTTCATGTATGAGATATAGGTACCCATAACGTGAGTAATCGTCTATGAATGATATAAAATATTGTTGGCCATTCCAAAAAGCTGTAGGGAATGGTCCACAAATATCTGTGTGTATCAATTCTAAGACATCTTAAGTTCTTTTAGCACCTAATCTCCTTTTGGTCTGTTTTCCCTTGATACACTCGATACAAACATCAAAATCGATGAAATCAAGGGAATCCAAAATACCATCTGACACAAGTCGTTCAACTCTAGCTTTTGAGATGTGACCTAAGTGCTTGTGCCATAATGTTGCAGAATTTTCTTTATTTAATTTGCGTTTAGTACCACGTGAATCCACATGCAAGGTCTCATTATATGATGCAATAATATCAAGCAAATACAGGTTATCATATGCAGATAATGAACCAGTACCAATAATATTTTAATTTAAAGAAAGACTAAACTGATTGTTTCCAAATAAACAACAATAACCTAATTTGTCCAACGAAGAAACAGAAATTAAATTCCATCTAAAAGACGGTACAACGAAAGTGTCTTTCAAATCCAAATAATAACCAGTTCTTAATAACAACCTAAAAGTCCCTATTACATCAACTTCCACCGATTTGCCATTATCCACATAGATGTATCTTTCATCATCACTTGGCTTTCGGTAGTTCAGGCAGCCCTGCATAGAAACACTTATATGAGTAGTAGCACCAGAATCTATCCACCAAGTGTTTCTAGGTACTGAAACTAAATTATCCTCAGAACAGACCAAAGTAAGAAGTGTACCTTTCTTTGTATGCCATGCGTGATATTTGGCACAGTCCTTCTTCATATGTCCAGACTGATGGCAAAAGAAACAAGTATCTTTGTCTTCCTTTCGTTTCTTTTGTGCTGGACCCTTAGGAGCAGCTTCATATTCCTTCTTCTTTTTCTTGCCCTTATCCTTAGAAGTGCTTGCCAAGTGAGCACTTTCAGTTCTTTCTTGCTTCAACCTTTATTCTCTTGCACACAATATGAAATGAGCTCATTTAAAGACCATTTCTCCTTCTGACAATTATAACTGACCTTAAATTGACTGAACTGTGCAGGAAGCGAGATCAATACTAAATGAACTGTGCAGGAAGCGAGATCAATACCAAATGAACGAGCAAGTCATCAGATAGCTTGAGCTTTAGACCTTTAAGTTTTGAAGTAATATGAGACATCTCCATGATGTACTCCCTTAAGTTTCCCTTGCCCTTGTACTTCATTGAAATCAAGCTTTGCAAAAACGTGCTTGTTTCAGCCTTATCGTTTTTCACAAAACGCTTCTCAATTTTGACAAGGAACTCCTTGGCATTAGTTATCCCTTCGGATACTGCACCTCTAAAGGCTTCCGGAATGCCGCGCTTAATGATCATTAGACTCATGCGATTTGAGCGAGCCCAGCTCTCAAAGTTCCTCTTTTCATCAAGAGAACTTTCTTCCGTAAGAGGAGTGGGTTTCTCAACCCGAAGTGCAAGGTCAAGATCCATGCAGCCAAGAACAATCAATATGTTCTCTTTCCAATCCTTGAAGTTTGTTCCATTAAGTATGGGAATTGAATTGACATTAGCAGATATTGTAGTAGCAGATGAACTAGCTGTAGAGAGAACAGAAAGAAACAATTAATTATGCTCATATCCATATTTAATGAACAATAAATTCAAATAATGGTAAGCCCCATCTCAAGATACCTAGTGCAACATTAATATCAAGTCTTTGGACAATAATACTAATTGCAAGTGGTACTCTCGGTGTAGTGATCGAACATTGACAATAACTCCTGTCAAATAATAAACCTATCTTTGGATTGATTTATTATTTACATGGAAACCTTATAATTGTCACACATTCACCACCACAAGTATGTATGTAATTCGGCCAAGTATTAACCTTCCTTTGGGCCGGCTAATACCCGCATGAAGAAACACACACACATCTAAACATACAAATAAACCAATCTACACAAAAGAGGTCAATTTGGCGACATATTGTTTCAATTAGTTTATTTAAAATGCGAGATAACCTTAATTTATTATGAATAAATTACCAAAATATTTGAATTTTATTGTTCCACATAATTAAATCTTAATTATTCCTCTTAAGGGAGTCTTTAGTACCAAAATTATAGAGAGAGAATCACTAATTTTGCATTATTAGATGCCTTTAGAAAGTTTAGGAACCTAAGGGTTAATAATTCAAAACTTTAGGGATCAAAATTTGAAAATTTTTAAAACTTTAAGGGCTAATTTCAATTAATTATGAACTTTGGGGACTTTAATTGCAAAATTCAAAAGTTTAATGGCCCAGATTAAATAATTTTCCAAAATCTAGGGGCTGAATTATTAAACCCATAACCTTAAGGTCCAACTTGGATGGATAACAAAGTTTAGGGACTGAATTTAAAATTTTAATTTTAAAACCCTAATTAGAAATTGCAAGCAAGGACCTGAGATTACAAAAATTGCACCTCAGGCCCCCGCCCCCAAAAATCCACCGGCTGCATCTCTCTCTTTCTCTCTTTTACGGCGTCGGCCGCTGCTGCAACCGGCAGCAGCCCGGACGCTGTTGCTTGCACGCAGCTGCGTTTTGCAGCAGCGCGACACCGTCGCCGGCCAGTTCCAGTTAAAATTTTTTTTTTTATTAAACCAAAACCAGAAAAAAAAAATTCAAAACTTTAGATTCCAAAACCTTTTACTGGATCTAGATCTATAACCATAAATAATATGCTAAACAATTCTCAAATTCAACAATACTGCTTCCAAATAGTTAAATTTGAAAATCTCATAAAAAAAAAAAAAAAAAATTGCAGAAATTTAAATTTCACATAACATCATGGAAGATCCATAACAATAACCAAAAAATACTAAATTATTGCAATTTCTCAAAGATTTCAACAATGGATGGCTCTGATACCACTTGTTGCATAAATTTGAAAGGAACCATATTCATAAAATCATTTCATAAAATCATAAATTCCATGTTGAAATCAAAGAGACAACAAAAAGTGCGGAAACATACCTTGATCTATGAATCTTACTGCTTTAATTGGGTTTTGATCTTCCAATTGATACGTGATTTTCCTTCTTTTGTTTTCTTGAAAAGTCTCTGTTGATGGGGATGCAGAGATACCAAAAAAAAAATCACGTTCAAATTGGGGACCATAACCACTTTTAAAATAACTGCTATGGCAGTTATTAACTTTAAGTTATTTCAAATCGGCCCCTCATCAATTCAAAATAACACCTTCTGGTTTCTACACTTTAATCCCATAAAATTTAATACCCATTAGTCCAAAATTAAATCCAATGGATCACTTTATCGACTATATTTACTTTAAAATAGCACCACACATTCTAATAAATGTACATGTGTGACCCCAAAATTGGAATTTTTTCCAACAAAGAATTCATAAATAACGACTGAAATAGTGAAACAACGGTCAAAAAATTGATATTAATTAGATTAAAATTTCTACCAAACATGTTCTAATGGTATTATTGACAAGTTTAAGTACAACAGAGTTACAATCTACCAAAAAATGGCTCTCACTTTATTGACTTCAAAATTAGATCTTATTAAAGGTCCATAATCGTTACTTACTGTTATTCTTATGCCCCCGACTTTTCTTCATGGTATTATTATCATCAATCTTTCATTGATTGGTATATCTATCTCTTCGAATGACAGTTTTGTCAAAAAATTATGTTAAAAAATGTGATAAGACTTATTTGCCTTCGTATTTCTAAATAAGGAACACACACACACACACACACACACATATAAAGTGCGACTAAATATTTATCCTTTATTATAAAAACAAATAATATTTTTTTGTACTAAAATCATCAAAGACAATATATGCTAAATAATATAAAGTAGATAATAAGAAAGCGATGAAAAAATGAGGGACACAAATGAGAAAGAAAAATATATATAAACAAATAATTTTTTTTGTACTAAAATCATCAAAGATAATATGTGCTAAATAATAGAAAGTAGATAATAAGAAAGCGATGAGAAATGTGGGACACAAATGAGAAAGAATTAATCTATTTGTAAAACGAATTTGTAAAATAAATTTGATAATGTGTAAGGTGTAAAGATCTTTGTCATTGATTTCAAAAACAATTTTTCAAATCAATGAAACTGATGCCTGTCAACTCATATATTGTCAAATTAATTGTACAAATAGCACGATCAATGTGAAAATAATAAAATGCTGAAGTAAGTAAATAAAACTAAAATGGGGGTGTATTCCTACAAAATTTACCCTTTAATATATAAAAGGAGATCTATTGTACAATTTTTATTGTCCAATTTACTGTCTATCAATTAATTATTGACATATCACTTTACATTAAAATGTCACATATTTCTAAGCATAAGGAGTAGCTAGAAAAAAAGTTAGAAATGTTAATTTAAAATTATGTATTAATAATTAATTGAGTCAACAGCAGGCCTCCACTTTTAATATATATAAAAATTATTAATTACTTAAAAATCATTTATCTATTTATTGTAAATTTATAATTTGAATAGTTCAATGTTCAGCCATAAATTTTTCCACCTAGAGTAGGTGGCATATAAAATATACAAGACAAACGACTGCAAAAATAATTAAATTATGAAATGTCAAACAGTATTTCAACGATGATTTTAAATAATTAAAGTGTCTTACCTAATTGATTATGTTTAATTATTTATCTTAAGCCAACTGCCACACGCTTTTATTTTAAATCCCTCCCTATTACCGACATTCTTCTTGATTTCCCCAATTAATCTATAATTAGCAACATAATTACGTATTTGTCCAATATTCTTTCCTCGCCAATTTACTGCCTTCAATAGTAGAAAAAGAATAATACTACTATTCATGAGAATAATATTATTTAACAGCCGATTATAGATATATATTAAATACTATTCCACTTTCTCATTTATAAGTTGACTTTTTTTTATTTTCCAATCGTAATTATATAGTTCTGTTTCTTTATTGAGAATATTTTATTTTTTTCGTTTGTTAATTTACTATTATTTAATTTGTCTCATTATAATCAAATTTCCTCACTTAATATTGAAATTAAACAAATATAAATAAGGTAGACTAAAAAGGTTTTTGACAAAAATTACATTTTCAATAGCATTAAATAGGATTTTTGTAATCTATTTGAAAAACAAAATCAGTCTATATAATTCAGTGCAGTAAAAAGCATGATAGCTCACTATCCCTAGATCAATGAATATCATTATTAATGATAAATAATATTATTCAATAAAAAATTATGGAAAAAATTGTTATTCAGTCTGAATATACCCAAACGTCCTTACATCTTGTTTCGTAACATAATTGACTATATGTATATTTTGGGAAATAGTAATATTATTCTTAGTCAGTAACTGCAAGTAATCATTCTGTATAATAGTCTGTTATTTAATGCATTAAATTTCTATAATTCCTTTATTTCAAATAACAAGTTAATGTATTAAATGAGAGGTTGACTCATAAGAAAATTATTATAATCTTTGACTATGAATAGCATTATTCGAAATGGTCTATAAAATATTTAAATTATAAAAAAATAAAATAAATGATTTACAACCTATGCATAAAAAGTGACTTGAATATAAACATAAAAAATAATTATATAATTTGCTCATTTACTTATCAATAAATTTATCAGTTCCCCTTTCAATATACAAGAATTCATCAATTTAACCTAAAAATCCATCCAAACCTCCAACGAGCCAACCGAAAGCAAAGAGAAAAATCAAGAAACCTTCCAGAATCAAAATCTTTGAAAAGTCCGTAGTCTCCCTCTGTATTTATATATTGTATGTACATGCGTATGTATATCCTTTATACTTTCCCTCTCTGAGTACTGATTATTACTCCTGTGTGCGCTTCATGGGAAGAAGAACCAGAGCTACAAAATTCAAGATATTATTGAATTTGTTACAAGCATGATGAATTTCATAAAACACCCAAAAGAAATTCTGGTGCAATTCTCCAGATGGATCTCGGATCTTGACCGGAGGCTACTGCTTTTAATCCTTTTACCCATTTCACTTTTTCTCTACGTTTTTCTCTCGTCGATCAACACCACCACCACCAGTGTAATAGTCTCGTTTTCCAATTATGCACCTTTCAAATCCATATTCAACAGCTACTCCCCCGGCATCAGCCATGACCATGATGCACAGAACGAGACCCAGCCCGAGCCCAAGAAAGGGCCGAGAATTGCGGTTTGTTTAGTGGGCGGGGCTCGGCGATTCGAGCTTACTGGACCCTCCATAATAAAGAGGATTCTCAAAGTATATAATAATTCCGATCTCTTTCTTCACAGCCCGTTGGATTCGAATACTTACAAGTTTACGCTTCTGAAGAAGGCGCCCAGAATCGCCGGCGTGAAAATCTTTCAGCCGCAACTGATTCCGGAGACTGAGTCACAGCTCCGAGTCCTCTCTTCTCAGAACTCGCCAAATGGCATACAGGTACATTTACTAGATCCATTTTTCTTTTTCATTTTTTGTCCCTTGTGTTTATTATTGCAAAATAAACAAACTAAAAGTGTATTGATATTAACCCTTACATTCAGAGTAATGCTATCAAGTCCTGCTGTGATTAGAACACCAGTCTAAATGGCACTGATGATAGGTTGAATGATTATTTAATTTTACATATCATTTAATGTCACCCTAAAATTGGGTTATAACCCAGTAGGACCACACAACATTATTCTTTCATTAATCATGTAATTGAGCCATAAAATTGATGCAATTTGAAAATTTTTAATTAAAAATAGCTCATAACGTATAATTTTTTGTTGTGATTTCTTGTTTAATTTTTAAATATTTTTGAAAATTTAGTTATTATTGGTTGTGAGAATATTCTATGTGTTGATTGTTTTGGCAAATGGCAAAATCCAATTTGATGGGATTGGGTAGTTTTGGCTACTAGTGTGAAATATCAATCTTCCAAGTGTTCTTTTTCTAGCCGGCCGCTCTGTAAATTGTAAATTTTATCAAGAATACTATAACGATGATTAAGATAAGGCCATGCATTTTGAATTTATATAAAATTTATCGAACTTGTGATGAATTTACCAGCTCCAAGGCTCAGATGTGCGTAAAATTTACTGTTGTATTATTGAATGTTTGACTCGATTGTGTAAACTTTGTAGTCTGTATTTGATCAAATTTGACGTTTATGAATTGTTTGAATTTTCTGGAGCCGCCATTGGTGTCTTCTTGTGGTTAAATTTCCATTCGTTGTTTCTTAATTGTTACTGAGAGTTGGAATTTGGTTTGTAACTCTGGGAATTCATTTTTTGTTTGGTTTTCTGATCTGAGGTTATATCTGGTTGGGCGGGTAATGTGTTCTTAATCAGTTGAATTTATGTCAATCCTAATAGAAAAATCGAGTTTCATTGGGCCAGACCTAAATGTCTACAATGGAGTCTAGGACCATGTTAAACTTCTATAGGAGGATTGGAAAACCGTTCTTTTGGTACGCAACGTTAAAGAACATCTGAGTCTTGATGACTTCATCATATAAATGATATTATGTGCATCTACATATTCACCATATTTTTCTAGCATGTTTAGTACGTTGGATTGGATTCGAGAACTACTAAATTTCATCGATCTTGTCCTTTAACTGTGACGGGTTATCTTTCACATTTGTCATTTCGTCTGATCAATGTCTTTTCTCTCCTTGTAGGGCCTGTTGCAATATTTCAATCTGGTAGAAGGATGCCTAACAATGATCCAATCATACCAAGAAAAGAACAACTTCACGTATGACTGGATTATCCGAACCCGAGTTGATGGGTATTGGTCCAAGCCGTTGGCACCCGATAACTTCATCCCGGGTCATTACTTAGTTCCACCAGGCTCCTCTTATGGTGGCCTAAATGATCGTTTTGGTGTCGGCGATGTTAACAGCTCCATCGTTGCACTTTCAAGACTTTCAATGGTTCCGGAACTCGACTCAGCCGGGTACAACCAGCTTAACTCGGAAACTGCATTCAAGGCCCAACTCACCACTCGAAAGGTTCCTTATGTAACCAAACCACTTCCGTTTTGTATAGTAACAGATCGTCGATATGATTTTCCCCCGGCCCGTTTTGGTGTCCCAGTGGCAGCGTTGTCTAGCCCAGGCCCGTTAAGTGGAGCTAAATGCAGGCCCTGCACGCCGGTGTGTACTGGGTCGTGTGTTGGGCCTATAATGAGTAGGCTTGACAAAGGATGGAGCTGGACTGAATGGACCAACAACACAGTACAGCTTTGTGATGCCCATGATAAATGGGAAAATGGGTGGGAGAAAATATTTGATAGGGTGGCCGGGAAAAAGCTAGCCGCGGCGAGGGAGGAAGTTTGGTCCATGAAAATCGAGCAGTGTGTCAATGATTTTGAGAAGTTGAGAAATCGGACCGCCAGTTGGGAGGCTCCGCCAGTGGCTGAGATTTGTCGGCTTGGCTTGAAATCTAGATGAAAGCAAAATGAGAAATGTTGGGATGGCTTTTAACTCAAAAAGAGCCCCTAATTTTTTTTTTTTTTTTTTTTTTTTTTTTTTTTTTTTTTTTTTTTTTTTTTTTTTTTTTTTTTTTTTTTTTTTTTTTTTTTTTTTTTTTTTTTTTTTTTTTTTTTTTTTAGAATTAACATATAATTACAGTATTGCATAATATCTCTAGATGGCAATATTCTTTACGACGAAAATGGCAGAATTTTCGTGTGATGATAAAATTATGAATAACATATGTACATTATAAATTGTTTGAAAATAGGATTTCATTCACAAGGGATCTGAATGAACAGCAAATTATTCTTGTTGTACTTATCAGGAATGGAAATGGGCTTCTCGTTCTGCATGGAGTGACAAAACAATGGTGGCTGTAATTTACAACAGATCGTTTCTCAGCTAATAAGTTTGAAAATTGTCCGAACCATTTGGATTGTAATTTCATTTATATAGCAATTTGGGATTTTAAGCTTTCATCGTTATGGAGATAAAAGTTCGAGAACTGTACATGTTTTGATAAAGGAAAATTATGTTAGGTTTAACTACTACTAGCTAAGAAGCACGAACACGAGTGACACCTCAACACGCGATTATTTGAAAAAGTTCTAACACGATATGTCGTCGATAAGTTATTAAAATATTATTTTAAAACTTATTTTAATATGATAGTCTAAAGTAATAATTTTTTATATTTATTGTATCATATATAACTAAGTTTGATTTTTTAATGGAAGGTAAAATGGGAAAATAAAAAATTATTCACATAAAATTTTACACTTTGCTTTGTTTTTTAAAGAATAAATTCGAAAAAGAAAAAAAAATAAATTAAATATATGCTACACAAAAAATTTTACAAAGTGCATTTAGCCCCTATTTGGCTCCTATTCTATTTCATTTTTTTTTCCTTTCCTTTATTTTCAACTATACAATCTTTCATAAAATAATATTACACATAAATCGAAAACTTTTCATTCTTTTTCGATCACACATTTTTCCAAAAAATATTATTCTAAACAATAAAATTTGAAAAAAATGGGGGCTTAATATTGTTGGACCAACAGTCAAAAGTATATTGGTTTACATCACAAATTTTCATTTTCCAGTCAGCACGACTTTTCATAATTTCTTTCTTCTTCAATATCTTTCTTCTTTTCTTCCTTCTTATTCAAAGGCAGTCAATGTCTTCTTCTTCATCTCCGACACAACACAAGGAACTCGGACACGCTTTGACGACGTATTGTCACAATCGATGTCGGATAAGTGACGGACATCGACACATTGACACCGGCATCATGTCGGTGGTTCCCAAACTACGAGTGATTGATCTATGTCGGATAGTTTTAAGTATTAGTTGTTATTGTCGTTATGATGGTTTTGAAAATATCGTTTTGCTTGAAAGAAGGCCCTCACTAACCTAAAAGGTAACATATATATTGAATGGACAAAACTACATTGTCAGAAGGATTTAACAGATAATTTGACATAATTGCACGTGTCAATAGAAAATTAGATGAAAAAACTGTCTATGTTTTAAGTTTCCGATGATAGAATGGCACTTGACATTATGTCAAATTTTATGTCAATCTTGATGTTCATGTAGCATGATTGATATTGAATTTTGAAATTTTCACGGTTACATTGATTAAATTTTCGTAACCTTAAAGGATGCGATATGATAAACTCATTGTTTAACGTGAATCATGATTGTGGCAAGTCAGAACAGCAAACACATATTGGAATATGTAGTAACATACGAGAAATGGAGCTACTTTTGAAAACTTGTCGGACTCTACAATTGCAGAATCTTTACGTATTTTCATGTTTTGAAATTACACAAAATTGAGATGGTGCTTTTTCTTATTCATAATTTCATATGCTGGGGCATCTATGATTTATGGTACCACGTGTCCTCAAATATATAATGTGTATTTAACGCTCTAATTTTGATTGTGTTGACTTTCTTTCTTCCTTTTTTTACCCCCCAAAAATGCTAAACGATCCGCAGCGGTGACTCCATGGATGACCGCACACTCACAATCGAGACGTGAGTCCTACATGAGTAAAAAAATATTTTCCCCCTCCCGTGTGTGTATTATGTCAACCTCGAGTATGACCGCGCAGTTCGTCTAGCATGGTTCTTTTTCTCCAAAATCACTGCAATAACAATTGAATCGAGGATTACTGAATTTTACTTTTATATTACGACCTGGTCAACTATATTTAATTTACACATTCATTACTCATACCAATTTATCATGGACAAAAAAAAAAATAATAATAATAATTCCATGTGGATAGATGAAAATCCTACGAGCATCGAAGTAGTCCACGTGGATGGATGGAATTCTTGTGAATGATAGTCGAGCAGTGGCGGATCCAAGATTGAAGTTCAACTACGACGGCCATTGATTGGATTATTGATTGTCAACAGTCAACAACCGTTATACGAAGTCGTAAAATTTGTAAGCGTAAATCAAATTAATCAATACTTGAACTAAATGACCGGACTTGTTAACATACCTAGAAAATTAGGAAAATTACACAAATGAGTAGCATTTTCTTTTATGGAAAAATAAAATAATGTCTTGCCAAATTATTAGAGAACAGATTAAAATCATTAATCATCCTAGCATTAATCATTTCGATAGTTTTCACATCAAGATACCATTCTATTCTTAGGCTATGTTTGATACACCATTTTTATTTTTATTATTTATTTATATATTTATTTTTTTGGAAAATAGAAAAGGAATTCCATCTTCCCCTTTTTGCTTGTTTGATAGCAAAAATTTTCTTGGCAATTGGAATTCTTGCTTTACCCCACGGGGTTACCATTTCTTGGTTTTCCTTGAATTGGTTTTCTTCCCACTTTGGTGATTTTTTGTTTTCCATCTCTTTTTTTTTCCTTTATTTTTTATTTATTTATTTATTTATTTTTTTGGTGGGCAATGAAAACAAATTGATTGAGCAATTGTAAAAGAGAATATCCCTTAAATTGACAATTTTCATGTAAAACAAAGCCAAACGAACACGAAAAGATGGATGATTTTTTATTTTCTTGAAATTTATTTATTTATTTTATTTTTTTGCAATGGAAACAAATTCTAGGAATAATCGTAAAAGAAGATATCCCTTAAATTGACAATTTTCATGAAAAATAAGGCCAAAAAAATATCAAAAGACACTTTTATTTCAACATTTTTCAAGTAAAAATTATATCAATCAAACACTATTAATTGACAATTCCTACTAAAACAAGTTGTAGGCAATTCGATTTCCTGCGATTCGTTTTCTTTTATCCAAATTCTATTCTCTCAATCAAATAGACCCTTAGAGTGTGTTTGATTGACATGGAAAATATTACCTAAAAAAGAAAATGTTTTCCATCTTTTGTGGAAAATAAAAACCACCTCTACCCAAGGAAAATTAGGCATATTTTCAAAAGTTGGAAAATATTTTCCATGAAAAAAATAGCAATCAAACATTCCAAGTAGGATTTTCCATGGAATCAAATACACCCTTAGTTCAACTGCACTGTAACGTAGAAAAATTGGTGTAAGCACAAGCATAGCAATGATCAAAAGTTTTTCCATTTGAAATACCTTAATCATTTAGATTCCTAAAAAAAAAAACGGAACAAAAATAAACAAATCGGTGCTTCCACCGAACCTAGAACCTAGAAGGTCAGAACATACAAACAACCCTACCAATCCCCCAACGAAATTTTCGTAAACAAATAATAACGAAAAAGGAAGCAAAAGAAGATTAAAAATAAATAAAACCTAGAAACCTGTCACTTCGTATTAGCCTTCCGAGCAATCAAATCGGCAACAAGAAGCCAGAGTTGATCGTGTTGGAAATAATGTTACTCCACCAAAGATATTATGAGAATGAATTACAAACAAAATAAAAAAAATCGAAAGAAGTATAGGAGATGAAGAAATAGCAAAGTATATATATGAAGAAATTGAAGGCTCAAACACAATCTTAGATTGTTATCCTCAAACGAATTCTGCTCCCACTATTTTGGTGTTTAAAGGGTGATCCAGCAAAAGGTTTGAAGGATTAATCAAGCCTTATAAAGATTCAAACACTAAACACTTGTTTGAATCTCTAAAACATAAGAACACAAAGAAAAGGATGAATATGAGAGGTTATTTCCTTTTGGATTTGATCTCAAGAAGTATCAATTTAATAGGTGTTTTTTCAACATTTTTCAATGACCCAAGATCACCTATTTATAGCCAAGTAGTATAGCTTCACGAAGTGGTGCACCTTATGGATGAAAAGCCACCAAAAAACCAACAAAAAACGACCCAACGGTCGATTTTTCTGTACCATGCGACCGCATGGTACAAACCCATGCGGTCGCATGGTACAATCCTACCGAGACCATTTGGTCTCGGTAGGGTTCCATGCGGTCGCATGGCTTTAGGCCATGCGACCGCATGGCCTAGCTTTTTTTTTCTTTTTTTTTTTATTGTTGGTTTTGAACAATCATACCACTTCATAACAATCCCCCACTTGTTCTTCGCATGGCCTAACTTTTTTTTTTCTTTTTTTTTTTATTGTTGGTTTTGAACAATCATACCACTTCATAACAATCCCCCACTTGTTCAAAATTAACAAGTTCTCATATTCAAATTATATGATACTCATGCGTAAGGATTAGATATCTTTCGATTTGAATCTAACCATAGTGTAATTCAAACAAAGTAAAGTCGAAATTCAAGGTAGTGTGAAGCTTTGAACCAAGTATTTCATGTGACAATACCGGTAAGAACACACACACGAATATCACGTGTTCTCAAGTTCCTCGTTTCTCGCTTAGCGCTTTTATGGCCTTGCGCTTATCCTTTTCAATAAACTTTTAAGAGAGAACTCCAACTCTCTATTAAGGCGGCACCACCTTGAAGTTTATTTAGGTAAAGTTCTTCCAGTACCTTTGTTACTTTTAGAAGTACTTGCGGTTTTACACTGAACTTTATTAAGAGCTTATAGCTCAACCCTCGTTTCAGTAACAACCAGCATTATATTAATCTAGGATATGATTATTGCGGATTATAATAATGCTGTAACTATCCACATATCGAATGACTTGTTGTTACCCTTTGAACCCGTATAAAACCTTTTGAGTAACGACATGTAGGGTTGCCATCATTGGTGGATATTTCAGTTAAGGAGTTTCAATCCCATCCTACTTGAAGTAGATGCCACTAAATCTCTATTTAGAGGTTTAGTTAGAGGATCCGCCAAATTTTCATTCGACCTTACATAATTTAGGGAAATTATTCTATCTTTGATTAACTTTATTCCATCCTTGATTAACTTCCTTATGTAGTTGTGTCTAAGACTCATATGTCTAGACTTCCCGTTATATACATCATTGTATGCTTTAGCTAAAGTGGCTTGACTATCACACATTATTGGTATTGAAGAAATATTCTTTGATCCCAAATGTATCTCATAGAATAAGTCTTTAAGCCATTCAGTCTCCTTTCCTGTATCTGATAGGGCTACAAATTCAGATTCCATAGTTGAATGTGTTAGTTGAGTGTGTTATGCATGTTTGTTTCTTTGACTTCCAAGTAACTGCACCTCCTCCTAGAGTAAACACCCAACCCGTAGTTGATTTACTTTCATTCGTGCTAGATATCCAACTAGCATCAGTAAATCCTTCTAATATTGCTGGAAATTTAGTATATTGTAGACCTAAGTTCTTGGTTTTCTTTAAGTATCCGAGAACTCTCCCAATTGCTTTCCAATGTTCATTACTTGGATTGTTAGTAAACCTACTAAGTTTACTTATTGCATAGGCTATATCTGGTCTTGTGCATTGAACTGCATACATAAGACTTCCAATAGCACTTGCATACTCTAATTGAGCAATTTCTCTTCCATCATTTTTTACAAGTTTTGAGCTTGGATCAATAGGGGTATTATACTCTTTTATGTTCAAATGTTTGAACTTATTTATCACATTCTCAATATAATGTGATTGACTAAGGTAATAACCCCCACTAGTCTTTGAGACTTTGATACCCAAAATAGTATCGACTTGTCCAAGATCCTTCATCTTAAATGTGGAAGATAGAAACCTCTTCGTTTCTTTTATCCCATCCATGTGATTACTTATAATCAACATGTCATCAATATATAATCATATAAATGTCATATAATCATCACATATTTTAGAGTATAAATATCTATCTATAGTATTATGCTTAAACCTGAATGATATTATTGTTAAGTCAAACTTCTCATGCCATTTTTTAGGTGCCTGCTTCAAATCGTATAACGATTTTACCAACATGCATACCTTATGTTTGTTTCCAGGTAGAACAAACCCTTCGGGTTGCTCCATATAGACCTCATCATTGAGATCCTTATTTTAGAATTCCTTCTTGACATTCATTTGATGAACATGCAAGTCACGTATCGAAGCTAAAGAGAATAATATCCTTTCTTTTGTCGATAACTTTTGGTTACCAATCTAGCCTTAAAGGTACTTAGAGAGCCGTTAACATTATATTTTCTTCTAAGTACCTATTTACCTTTAATAGGTTTAGAGGTTCTTTTTACACTTTGATACGGTTTTTTAATCATCTTAGATTCTACACAAGTTTTGCATCTATATTCATTATTTTCATTATATGAAATTAAGTCACACTTTTTCATTCGTTTCATGGTACTTTTACCAATATGTCCTAACCTAGCATGCCATAATGAAAATAAATCCACAACATAAGCAAGATCAGCTTTATTTATTTTATTGTCAACAGTACAAAGTTTGACCATTCCTTCACAAGAATAGCCTTTTCCAACAAAATTCCCTTTAAGGGATAATACAAGTTTACCGGATTCATACACACTTTTGATACCCGGTTTTCCTAATAGATTTCCACTAACTAAGTTCCGATTCATATCCGGAACATGTAATACATTAGTGAGGGTAACGTTTTTCCCGGAAGTGAAGATTAAATCTACATTCCCTTTACCAATGACTTTGGATCGAACTTCGTTACCCATTTGAATCTCTTGGTCTCCATTCATTTCATGATAGGTCTTGAATAAAGATTTATCATATGATACATGTACCGTAGCACAAGTATCATACCACCACCCGGGAACCTTTCCCTTAATTGCATTTATCTCGCTCACGGTGGCCACAATCTTTTCTTCTTGAATGGAGTTGATTTTACCTTCGGAGTTGTTTCTTTTTCGGTGTCTACAGTCTTTTGCATAGTGACCAGACTTTCCACACACAAAGCAACCTCCTTTGTTCTTCTTCTTGAACTTGTTAAAGTTTCTTGAAGGCTTCCTTTTGTTGGTTTTTCCAGGTGGTTCAGATTTCTCTATAGCATTCGCTTTAGAAGTTCCTTCCGAAGAGTTTTCACTTCTATCGCGTAACCTGGATTCTTCTTCAATCCTTAGGTGCTTTTGCAATTGTTTTAAAGAGTAATCTTCGGAACTATGCATAATTTTCTTCCGGTATCCTTTCGAAGTTCCCGGGAGTTTTGCTATTATAGCCCCCACTTGAAAGGTCTCCGGGATTTCAATCTTTACCGCCTTTAATTTGTTGACAAGGACTTGCAACTCATGTATTTGGGGAAGTAGGGGAATATTTCCAAAAACTTAAAATCAAAATATTTTGAAATTAAAAATTTCTTTGTACCTTCTTCCTTTGCTTTGTATTTGCTTTCTAAAGCCTCCCATATCTCCTTTGCCGAAGAAGTGTTGGTGTACAAATCATATAAACAATCTGAAAGAGCATTGAGTATGTGACCCCGACATATGAGTTCATCTTCTTGTCGTTTTTGCCTTTCTGCTCTAACTGCTTCGGTTTCTCCATTGGTGGGTTCCGGTAATGGCGTCAATCCTGGGTCTAAGATATAGAAGATCTTCAATGCGGTGAGAAGAAACTTCAGTTTGTTTTGCCACCTTGTAAAATTTGTGCCATCGAACCGATCCAATCGAACCAAATCTTGATTCATCAGTTTGATGGTCGCCATTGTAGTTTTGTTTTCCATCAATCAAAATTCGTTTGAGATTGTTGGAAATAATGTTACTCCACCAATGATATTATGAGAACGAATTACAAACAAAATAAAAAAAATTGAAAGAAGTATAGGAGATGAAGAAATAGCAAAGTATATATATGAATAAATTGAAGGCTCAAACACAATCTTAGATTGTTGTCCTCAAACGAATTTTGCCCCCACTATTTTGGTGTTTAAAGGGTGATCCGGCAAAAGGTTTGAAGGATTAATCAAGCCTTATAAAGATTCAAACACTAAACACTTGTTTGAATCTTTAAAACTTAAGAACACAAAGAAAAGGATGAATATGAGAGGTTATTTCCTTTTGGATTTGATCTCAAGAAGTATCAATATAATAGGTGTTTTTTCAACATTTTTCAATGACCCAAGATCACCTATTTATAGCCAAGTAGTATAGCTTCACGAAGTGGTGCACCTTATGGATGAAAAACCACCAAAAAACCAACAAAAAACGACACAACGGTCGATTTTTCTGTACCATGCGACCGCATGGTACAAACCCATGCGGTCGCATGGTACAATCCTACCGAGACCATTTGGTCTCGGTAGGGTTCCATGCGGTCGCATGGCTTTAGGCCATGCGACCGTATGGCCTAACTTTTTTTTTTATTGTTGGTTTTGAACAATCACACCACTTCATAACAGATCGAACTCCGCAGCCTCAATTCGCAGAGGCTAGACCTGTGGCTTGCCGCTGCGGGAATGGGAGACAATAAGAGTCAAGACTCGGGTGGGAAGGTAGAATATAGAGTTTGGAATTGGGTATTGGGCTTTTTGACTATGTGGTTGTGAATTGTGAAATGTCGAGAAAATTGAAATAACTAGAGTTAATTGTTCCATGGTCATTGAATTTAAGTTCACGTCTTTGATTATCATTGAAGTTTAAAATGTTGAGTTTTGGTCACTAAATTTAGGTTCATGTCTTCGATTGCTAACTGAAATTTAAAATATCGGGTTTTGACCACTGAAATTTGAAAAATATTGTACAATACTCACTGAACTTTGAAAAATGCTGTACATTACTCACTATAAATTCGATATTTTTCAAAATTTAACAATTATGCTAATGAATAACGTACGACATATTCCAAAGTTCAATGAGTAATATATAATATTTTTCAAAGTTCAGCGACTTTTTAAACTTCAGTGAGTAATCGAAAACATGGACCTAAGTTCAGTAAGCAAACAAAGACATTGACCAAAATTCAGTGATCAAAACTTGATATTTTAAACTTCAATTACCAATGAAAGACATGAATCTAAGTTCAGTAACCATTAGAACAATTAACTCAAATATCAGGCATTGGGTTCCCAATTTAATTCACTTAAATGAATAACAAGCCATTGTTTTCTAAAGAAAAAGGCCCAGCTAAAAAAAGTCCCCAATTTCTCATCTTCCTCAATCTTTTTCTTCCCCAATTCGGCAGTTCCTTGTCTCCACGATCATAGCAACTCTGAAAACTTCAACTCGAGACTACACTTGTAAATTTTGATGAAGCCGGCATGGGCAGTCACACCATGGCACCATCTCGTCGGGTGCTGACTTCGCCACTGTAGATGAGTAACTTTTATTAGATTGGTAAGTAATGAGTAACTTTTATTTTATTTATTTATTTACTTTTTAAATTTGATCGAGCAAGTAGTAGTTTAAAATAAAATTCAATGAACATTAATTTAAATAACTCAATTTTAAATGGTTATCTTTTTATTTTATTTTTATTTTTTGAATTTATTTGATTTAATTTTAAATAATAAAAAGAAAATCGTAAAATTTTAAACACCTCCCTCTTCGTTAAATTTTATAATATTATTTGTGGATTTATTTTATATTTATTATGTTACTAGTAGCTGAATCAATTGTATTTTTCTTTCACATTTGACATTTTAAAACCTTCATTTTATATTGCTATTTTTCTATTTAAATTAAATTCACACTTTTCAGTTTTACTATATTACACATTTAGCCCATGTATGATGACCATTACTTTGAAAAAAATGATGTTTTGAATAGTGTGTGTGTATATATATATATATATATTGGATAATATAGGTTAAAAAGTAGGAAAAAGTTTTGATTCTACGTACAAAATTTCTTATTATATATATGTATAGTTCAAAATAAGTATGAGAATTAAAAAGTTTTGTTTTAAAAGAGGACAATCAAAAACTTAATAAATATTTCATTTGCCATCGCGTCATTAATATTTTATACATTAATTAATTATTAAATAAATTTATTGAATTGTTGTTACCTTATTGTAAAGATGACAAAAAAATCTATTCAACTCAATATCTGTGGGCTTTGTCCCTGATTACCCACCTAATTGTGTAAGCGGGATGGGGATCGTTGTCCATAGGTGAGTATGAAAAACATGATTATTGTCCCGTTTAAAGTTAATTTCAAATTTAAATTTATTATCAAACAAAAAGAAAAGATTTATTTTATTTTTAAAAAGAACATTGGTTGTTCTCGACAAATTGGAAAAAAAATTATAATATTCACTAACTGAAAATATAGAAAAAATAAAATCTAAAGTAAAAAATAAATAAATGGGCTGCCCCGCCCGAGAACCGCTTTAACTAAGTATGGAGAAGTGGCAAGTTAACAAAAATATCAAACAGGCACGAGGGATAGGAACGAACGATCCGTCTCGTTGCCATTCCTACCTTACTGACTTATCTATATATAAATTTTAGGATTGTGCTACGTATACGTAATAGTTTATATAATGATTTATCAACAAAGGATGAGACAAGATTTAATTAGATCAAAATCTTATCAATCAAATAACTTTCTCACTTATATTTTGACACCTAGTCATTATGTAAAACATTATATAAATAGTTATGTAATTATTACATTGATATTTATTAAATTTCAGCCATCTTTAAAATGGAGTTCCATAATTAGGATTGATCAATAATTTACGAAAATAATCAATTTTATTAAATTTGAAATTAAAATAAAGTGTCTTTAATGGCTACCCTAAACCCTTTTAAAATCGAGTAATTAAATCAATGTTTATTGAACTTTATCTCAGATTACTAATTGTTTATTACTCAATTATCACTCACATCCGTTCACATGAATTCCATCAACATCAAGTAGGATTTTCATCCATCCATGTGGACTAATGAAATTGGTATGAGTGATGGATGAATATATTTTTTGAAATGATTAAACTAGCTGTACACTTATGATTGACAGTTTCCTTAACATGCCGCTGTGTGTCAAAATATACGTAATTGATTGTTTAAAATTTTGTTAAAATCAATTTGTGAAAAGCTATCACTTTACAGGTATGTCAAACTTGATGTCAAGAAAGATATGTATTATGATTTGGGCGAATAGTGAGTAATTTTTTAAATTTTGGTAAGTAAATAATAATTTCAGATGGAGTTGAGTGAACTTTAAGTTGCCAAAAAAGAATAGTATGCAAAGTCTAATATTTTAGACTTCGTGTTGTCGTCGTTGCTCATTTTAGTTATCATCTAACCTATTTTGGAACATGTTATGTGTACAACCTACCTCGATTGACAACCACCTCACAATGGGCCCACGATTTTTTTTTTATTCATTATGGACCCCTCCCATATGAGAGGTTGTTAAACTCGTTTGTACAATTAGCAAAATTGAACTTGTTTTATTGTACTCTCGTCACTGGGGAGAATCAAACACCTGAGTGGGCCATGCAAATACGAGTGGCTGTTTTCATCGCGGAAGGGTTGGATTACTGCAGCAACTAGGGTTGAACACTGTACCATGATTTAAATGACTGCGGGTTTTCTTTGATGAGGTTAATTATTCCCTTTTTGTTTGCTTCAGACGGGCTTTTCTCACATAGATAATATTAAAAAATGTTTGATTGTGAAATTTTCTTGTTTGCCCCTATCCAATTTTCTGCAAAGGGGCTCTAATTCTTAATTGGATAAATTGTTGATTTGGTGGGTGATTTTGGCAGAATGGTGATCCTTAGCTTTCTTGTTTTGGATTATTGACGAATAGCAGAAATGGGAAAAGTTACAGCACGAAACTTGCATATACACCTCCTAAGTATCTAAGAAACGTTACTTGATTCTCTCTCTTTTTCCCTTCCTAATCTGGTGTTGCCTATTTATCTTCCCATATTAGTTTTTAATTCTTCAGATGGTGTATTCTAAGGGAAAAAAATCTGATAGTTTATGTTCGCCGTCCTATTTCTGTATATAGCCTACAACAATTTTAAGACTGAACAGGACATTAAAGTAAAGAAGACAGAATAGGCAAAAGGAAGCCCAAAACCAGTACTGTTGTGCGATTACAGAGTGAGAATCGAGTCTCAAAATGCAGAACACTGTCATGATTTTGTTATAAATTGAGGCCTCAAGACTTGCTGAAATGTCCTAGAACTAAAAAGTCATCGACCAGGAACGAATGTGCATTCTCATTGAGTTGTTTGGTCTCATGTATGGAATTCACAACCAAGAAATTCTTTGAAAGAACAAACAAACAAAAAAGATGTAGCTTCCTACACCAAGGCAACACCATATACCAACTACCCTGTTGTAATAGATCAGGAAATTTAATAAAATATACATGCAATAAAATAAAACTTTATTTATTTTTAAATTTTCATTACGAGAATAGGTAGGGTTACCTCAAAAAGTGTTGTTTTCAACTTTGGGCTGTCCTTTTGGACTTCTAAGTGGCAAGCATATTTCCTCCAAGTCATGTAAGTTTGTATGCATTTACTATTTATCAGCTTTAGTGACTTGTTTATCTCGTGCTTGTATGGTAGCTCGTCATACAATTCAAGTTTATAGTGTCGTTATTGATTCGCTTGAGTTGTTTGTTTAGTGTTATAGTTATAGCTATTAAACTACTTTGTCTTGTGACATTTTTGGGCAGTAATTTCCAAATGTTTGTTTCCATGGGGGAAAAAAAAGAAGGGTTAAGGACTCGAGAATGATTTCATACTAAATGATTTTTTTTTAAAACAATTTAAATCTGCTAATCACGTGTCTTGATGGAAGGAACATCAAACTCTCGCAATGGAACAGTTGGAATTACTTGAAAAAGGGTATTTAAAGAAGCTTAATATACGTGGAAAAATATTATTCTCTTGATGGATTCCCATTTGGAAGGGAACTTCTCGACCGAAGAGGCAAATGTAGTGTTTGATCTTGCCTCAAAATGTTTACAAAAACAAAAAAAAAAAAATCTGTTTCTATCCTAATGCCACTGCAAAAAAACCTAATGTGAGTCCTAATTTATTTTTCTTATTCAGGATTTCTCTCTGTCTTTCCCTCATCATGAAATGGTTTCAGGCTGAATGTGATAGTTTGGCTTGACCACAAAATTTAAGATTTACTCGCTCTAGAAATGACAAGCTTTTATCTCTTGAATGTATTTCCTTAAAGCTAATGTCAAAATTGGCAAATTTGATCCATTATCCCCATCTTCAAGCTCGATATTGGCTTTTTTTATTGCATTACTTCTCGACATGGACCAATGATCCAATTTTTAGTATCAGGTTCAATCTTATGTGATGTTTGGAATCTTGAAGAGTGAAGAAGCACCAACTACTCCATAATACCCTCTTTCTCCCATAGGTGATACTTGTTCACGCGTTGATCACACCGCAATCCATCGAAACTTGGTGTTGCAAGATTATAAAGATGATGAAGGAACTAATGAGGTCATTTATTCTAGATAATGGAGATATGAAAACACATCTTTGGCATATTTGTTCTAACTAATGGACGTGAATGCTCTGATTGTTCTAGTTATCTTTCCACGAGTGGAGTCAGCAAATGAGAGATATGTTGGATGCAAGGAAATGTGGATACTTGGAATTCCGTGAAAATGATTTCAAAACTGCTATAAGTTGTTATTCATTACTTATGGAGTATAAGAATATTTCCTATTTCTTTGGTTGACAAGGAATTCTGATGGAAAATTGACCTGTTCTATGTGATTATGTTCTTGGGATATTATTTTGTCTCCTCTCTGAATCTTTCGTGTCCATAGGATTTCTCAGAACATCTCATTTATCTCCAACTCTCCATGCATACACTATTGGAAAATTTTCACCGGATTTGAATAAAAATCACAAAATATGAATCGGAAATGCCAATAACAAGAAAATCACGAATTTGTATCAACGAATGGCTTGAATACGATATCGTTATCTTCAAACAATATTTGTCTCTTCTCCTATGAATTTGAGATGCTTCAAAGGTTGTTGGCAAAATGTTTGCAAGATTATAACAAGTCTTGCAAGGATTTAAACACCAAAACACAAGTGCAAATCGTAGAAAACTTGAAGAACACAAAGAATGAATATGAATATGAATATGGCTTTTAAATACTTTGATCTTTGATGTTGAAAGTAATATGGAACCTTGATATTTTTGTAATGTGTTGGCTTTCAACATGGATCCAATATATATAGGCATACACCACATTCACAAAATTGTACCAAACTTTAAGCCAAAAGTCACCAATTTTGAATTTACAACAGGAGAAAACGGCCTCCAACAAAAAATAAAAATAAAAAAATGAACCATGTGACCCATGGACCAATTTTTTTTTCTTTTTTTTTGAACAACATAATCACTGCAATCCCTCATATTCATGATATACAATACTCATGCATAAGGATTAGATATCTTTCGATTTGAATCTAACCATAGTGTAATTCAAACAAAGTATAGTCGGAATCAAAGGTAGCGTGTAGCTTCGAACCAGCTATTCCATATGACAATATCGGTAAGAACGCACACACGAGTACCACATGGTCTCAAGTTCCTCATAACTCGCTTAGCGCTTTTATGGCCTTGTGCTTATCATTTTCAGCAATCTTTTAAGAGAGAAACTCCAACTTCCTATTAAGGCGGCACCACCTTGAAAATTGTTTAGGTGAAATTCTTCCAGTACCTTTGTTACCTTTAGAGGTACTTGTGTTTTAGCACTGAACTTCATTAAGAGCTTAAAGCTCATCCTTCATTTCAGTAATAACTAGCATTAATTTAATTAGGATGGGATTATTGCGGATTTTTTTTAATAACGCTGCAACTGTTCTCATATCAAATGACTTGTTGTTACCCTTTGAACCCGTAAATTACCTTTTGAGTAATGACGGGTAGGGTTGCTGTCATTGGTGAACCTTTTTAGTTAAAGAGTTTCAATCTCATCCTACTGGAAGTAGATGCTACTAAATCTCTGTTTAGAGGTTTAGTCAAAGGATCCGTCAAATTTTCAATTGAACTTATATAATTTAGGGAAATTATTCCATCCTTGATTAACTTCCTTATATAGTCATGTCTAAGACTCATGTGTCTAGACTTTCGGGTGTATACGTCATTATATGCTTTTGCTAATGTAGCTTGACTATCACACATGATAAGTATTGAAAAAATATTCTTCGATCCCAAAGGTATCTCATAAAGGAGATCCTTAAGCCACTCAATCTCTTTCTCGGTATTCGATAGGGCTACAAATTCAGATTCCATGGTTGAGTGAGTTATGCATGTTTTTTTTCTTTGATTTCCAAAAAACAGCATCTCCTCTAAGAGTGAACACCCAACCAGAAGTGGATTTACTCTCACCTGTGCTAGATATCTAACTAGCGTCGATAAACCCTTCCAATACCGCCGAGAATTTAGTATGTTGCATGCCTAGGTTCTTGGTTTTCTTTAAGTATCTAAGAACTCTTCCAATGGCCTTTCAATGATTATTGCTCGGATTGCTAGTAAACCTGCTGAGTTTACTTATGGCATAGGCTATGTCCAATCTTGTGCATTAAGCTGCATACATAAGACTTCTTATAGAACTAGCACATTCCAATTGAGCAATAACCCTTCCATCATTCTTTACAAGTTTTGAACTTGGATCAACCCGGGTGCTATATTCTTTTATGTTCAAGTGTTTGAAATTGTTTATCGCATTCTCAATATAATGAGATTGACTTAGGTGATAACCCCCACTAGTCTTAGTGATTTTGATACCTAAAATGGTATCCACTTGACCAAGATCCTTCATTTTGAATGTGAAAGATAGAAACATCTTTGTTTCTTCTATGCCGTCCATGTGATTACTCATAATCAACATGTCGTTGACATATAAACATATAAATGTCACATAATTAGCATACACTTTAGAATACAAACATCTATCTATGCTGTTATGTTTAAATTCGAATGATGTTATAGCTAAATTAAACTTCTCATGCCATTTCTTAGGTGTCTGCTTCAAACCATATAAGGATTTTACTAACTCACATACCTTATGTTCATTTCTAGGTAGAACGAACATTTCGGGTTGCTCCATATAGACCTCCTCATCGAGATCCCCATTTAAGAATGTCGTCTTGACATCCATTTGATGAATTTGCAAGTCATATATTGAGGCCAATGCAAATAATATCCTAATCGATGTTATTCTAGCTACCGATGCATAAGTGTCAAAATAGTCGATTCCTTCCTTTTATCGATATCCTTTAGTTACTAATCTAGCTTTGAAAGTATTTAGAGAGCTATCAACATTATATTTCCTCCTAAATACCTATTTACATCCAATAGGTTTGGATCTTGGTGGAAGATCAATAAGTTCCCAAGTTTTATTAGACATTATCGAATCCATTTCTTCTTTAATTGTATCTTTCCAAAAAATGCTAGCACGAGAAGCCATAGCTTCTTTATAGGTTTTATGATCGGTTTCCACTTGTAGAACAAAAGGAATTGTTCTTACAACATTCAACCCATTTCCTTCTACTAAATAAAAGGAGATAAGTCAAGAAGCAATTTCATCTGGTCCCAAAGACTTCTTAACTCGAGTTCTCTTGCTTCTTCATGGGTTGACTAGACTCATCGACATCTTTAGAAGACATTTCATCACGTGTTCCACTTGAGCTAGGGATGTTTTCAATATTTTCCTTTAATTCATTATCCGATGATAACAAATGTTCAAAGAACTCTACATCACTTGATTCGATAATCACATTGGTCTCCAAGTTTAGCAATCTATAACATTTGCTATTATTAGTATATTCAATAAAAGCACATTCAATGCCTCTTGGACCCAATTTGGTCCTATTAGGATTTGTGTTCTTGCAATAAGCAAGACACCCCATCACTTTGAAGTATCCAATGTTCGATTTTCTTCGTTTCCATAATCCATAAGGAGAAACCTTTGTATGTTTAGAAGGAATCCTATTAAGTATCCTACATGCACTTAATAAAGCTTCATCCCATAAGTTAAACGACAACTTAGCATATATAAGCATGACATTAATCATTTCTGCTAAGGTTCTATTCTTTCTTTCAGCCAAACCATTTTGTTCGGGTGTTCTAGGTACAGAACATTGGTGAATTATACCATGTTGTTCACAATATAAATTAAATTCACTAGAAAAGTATTCACCATTTCTATCACTTCTTAAGGTTTTTATTTTCTTATTTAAGTGATTTTCAACTTTATTCTTATAAGTATTAAACAAATCAAAAGCCTTATATTTGTGTTTCAGCAAATAAACATGGGTATATCTTGAGCAATCATCAATAAATGTTATGAAATATCTATTTTCACCTCTTGTTAGCATGCCATTCAATTCACATATATTGGAATGAATTAATTCTAATATGTTAGAAATCCTCTTAATGATTTGATAAGGCTTTTTAGCCATTTTTGCTTCTACACATGTTTTATATTTAATGGCATCATTTTTATCATATGAAATTAAATCACAATTTCTCATGCGTTTCGTTGTACTTTTACCTATGTGATCTTATCTAGCATGCTATAAAGAAAATAAATTAATCATGTAAGCAAAATTAACTTTATTTATTTCATTGTCAATAGTACAAAATTTGACAATTCCTTCACATGAATAGCCCTTTTCAACAAATTTCCCGTTAAGTGATAATTCAAGTTTACCAGACTCAAAGGCACTTTTAATGCCTGGTTTTCCCAAAAGATTTTCACTCACTAAGTTCCTATTTATATTCGGAACATGCAGTACATTTGTGAGAGTAACATTTTTCTCAGAAGTGAAGATAATTTCTACACTTCATTTTCCAATTACTTTGGACCGCACCTCATTACCCATTTGGATCTCTTAGTCTCCATTTTCTTCATTTTATGTTTTGAATAAAGATTTGTCATATGATACATGCACTGTGGCACAAGTATCATACCACCAACAGGGAACGTTTCCCTTAATTACATTTATTTCGCTCACTGTGGCCACTATCTTGTTTTGTTGGATGAAATTCACTTTACTCTCGGAGTTGTTGTACTTTCGGTGTCTACAATTTTTGCGTAGTGTCCAGATTTCCCACAAACAAAGCATCCTCCTTTGGTCTTCTTCTCCTCCTTATTCAGATGGTGATTTTTAAGAAAAAAATCTGATAGTTTTTGTTTGCTGTCCTATTTCTTTATATAGCCTACTATATTTTTAAGACTGAACAAGACATTAAAGTAAAGAAGACAGGACAGGCAAAAGGAAGCCCAAAAAACCAGTACTGTTGTGCGATTACAAAGTGAGAATCGAGACTCAAAATGCAGAACACTGTCACGGTTTCATTATAAATTGAGGCCTCACGAGTTGCTAAAATGTCCTAGAACTGAAAAGTCATCCACCAAGAACGAATGTGCATTCTCATTGAGTTGTTTGGTCTCACGTATGGAATTCACAACTAAGAAATTCTTTTTGAAAGAACAAACAAACAAAAAAGATGTAGCTTCCTACACCGAGGCACCACCATATACCAACTACCCTGTTGTAATAGATCAGGAAATTAAATAAAATATACATGCAATAAAATAAAACTTTATTTATTTTTAAATTTTCATTACCAGAATTATCCGTGTTTTAAAAATATTATATAGGTAGGGTTACCGAAAAAAGTGTTCTTTTCAACTTTGGGCTGTCCTTTTGGATCTTCTAAGTGGCAAGCATATTCCTCCAAGTCTTGTAAGTTTGTATGCATTTACTATTTATCAGCTCTAGTGACTTATTTATCTTGTGCTTGTAAGGTAGCTTGTCATACAATTCAAGTTTATAGTGTTGTTATTGATTCGCTTGAGTTGTTTGTTTAGTGTTATAGTTATAGCTATTAAACTACTTTGTCTTGTGACATTTTTGGGCAGTAATTTCCAATTGATTGTTTCCATGGAAAAAAAAGAAGGGTTAAGGACTTGAGAAAGATTTCATACTATATGATTTTTTTAAAAACGATTTAAATCTGCTAAACACGTTTCTTGATGGAAGGAACATCAAACTCTCGCATGGAACAGTTGGAACTACTTGAAAAAAGGTATTTAAAGAGGCTTAATATACGTGGAAAAAATATTCTTCTCTTAATGGATTCCCATTTGGAAGGGAACTTCTCGACCGAAGAGGCAAATGTAGTGTTTGATCTTGCCTCAAAATGTTTACAAAAACAAAAAAATTTGTTTCTACCCTAATGCCACTGCAAAAAAACCTGATGTGAGTCCTAATTTATTTTTCTTATTCTGGATTTCTCTTTGTCTTTCCCTCATCATGAAATGGTTTCAGGTTGAGTGTGATAGTTTGGCTTGAACAAAAATATTTAAGATTTACTCGCTCTAGAAATGACAAGCTTTTATCTCTTGAATGTATTTCCTTAAAGCTAATGTCAAAACTGGCAGATTTGATGCATTATCCCCATCTTCAAGCTCGATATTGGCTTTTTTATTGCATTACTTCTCGACATGGACCAATGATCCAATTTTTAGTATCAGGTTCAATCTTATGTGATGCTGGGAATCTTGAAGCGTGAAGAAGCGCCACCTACTCCATAATACCCTCTTTCTCCCATAGGTGATACTTGTTCACGCGTTGATCACACTGCAATCCATCGAAACTTGGTGTTGCAAGATTATAAAGATGATGAAGGAACTAATGAGGTCATTTATCCTAGATAATGAAGATATGACAACACTTCTTTGGCATATTTGGTCTAACTAATGGACGTGAATGCTCTGATTATTCTAGTTATCTTTCCACGAGTGGAGTCAGCAAATGAGAGATATGTTGGATGCAAGGAAATGTGGATACTTGGAATTTCGTGAAAAAGATTTCAAAACTGCTATAGGTTGTTATTCATTACTTATGGAGTATAAGAATATTTCCTATTTCTTTGGCTGAAAAGGAATTCTGATGGAAAATTGACCTGTTATATGTGATTATGTTCTTGGGATGTTATTTTGTCTCCTCTCTGAATCTTTCGTGTCCATAGGATTTCTCAGGACATCTCATTTATCTCCAACTCTCCATGCATACACTGTTGGAAAAATTTCACCGGATTTGAATAGAACTCACAAAATATGAACCGAAAATGTCAATAACAAGAAAATCACGAATTTGTATAAACGAATGGCTTGAACACGATATCGTTGTCTTCAAACGATATTTGCCCCTTCTCCTATGAATTTGAGATGCTTTGAAGGTTGTTGACAAATGGTTTGTAGGATTATAACAAGTCTTGCAAGGATTTAAACACCAAAGCACAAGTGCAAATTCTAGAAAATTTGAAGAACACATAGAATGAATATGAATATGGCTTTTAAAGATTTTGATCTTTGATGTTGAAAGTAATATGGAACCTTGATATTTTTGTAATGTGTTTGCCTTCAACATGGATCCAATATATATAGGCATACACTACATTCATGAAACGGTACCAAACTTTAAGCCAAAAGTTCCCAATTTTGAATTTACAACGAGAGAAAACGGCCTCCAATGGCAAAAAAAATAGTACCATCGACCGCATGGTACAAAACCATACGGTAGCATGATTCACCCATGCCGAGACCAAATGGTCTCGGCATATGGCCATGCAACCGCATGGACCACATTTTTTTTAATTTGTTGGTTTTAAACAACATAATCACCGCAGTCTTCCACTTGTTCAAAATTAACAAGTCTCATATTCATGATATACGATACTCATGCATAAGGATTAGATATATTTCGATTTGAATATAACCATAGTATAATTCAAACAAAGTGTAGTCTGAATCAAAGGTAGTGTGTAGCTTTGAACCAGTTATTCCATATGACAATACTGGTAAGAACGCACACACGAGTACCATGTGGTCTCAAGTTCCTCATAACTCGCTTAGCGCTTTTATGGCCTTGTGCTTATCATTTTCAACAATTTTTTAAGAGAGAAACTCCAACTCCCTATTAAGGCGACACCACATTAAAGATTGTTTAGGTGAAGTTCTTCCGGTACCTTTGTTACCTTTAAAGGTACTTTTGTTTTAGCACTGAACTTCATTAAGAGCTTAAAGTTCGTCCCTCATTTCAATAACAACCAACATTAATTTAATTAGGATGTGATTATTGCGGATATTTTTTTTAATAATGCTGCAACTGTTCACATATCAAATGACTTGTTGTTACCCTTTGAACCTGTAAATTACCTTTTGAGTAATGACAGGTAGGGTTATTGTCATTGGTGAACATTTTTAGGTAAGAAGTTTCAACCCCATCCTACTTGAAGTAGATGTTACTAAATCTCTGTTTAGGGGTTTAGTTAAATGATTCGCCAAATTCTCAATTGACCTTACATAATTTAGGGAAATTATTTCATCCTTGATTAACTTCCTTATATAGTTATGTCTGAGACTTATATGTCTAGACTTTCCGTTGTATACGTCATTATATACTTTTGCTAATGTAGCTTGACTATCACACATGATAGGTATGGAAAAAATATTCTTCGATCCCAAAGGTATCTCATAAAGGAGATTCTTAAGCCACTCAGCCTCTTTCCTGGTATTCGATAGGCTTACAAATTCAGATTCCATGGTCGAGTGTGTTATGCATGTTTGTTTCTTTGATTTCCAAGAAACAACACCTCCTCCAAGATTGAACACCCAACTCGAAGTGGATTTACTCTCACCAGCACTAGATATCCAACTAGCGTCGGTAAACCCTTCCAATACCATCGGGAATTTAGTATATTGGATGCCTAGGTTCTTGGTTTTCTTGAAGTATCCAAGAACTCTTCCAATGGTCTTCCAATGATTATTGCTCGAATTGCTAGTAAACTTGCTAAGTTTACTTATGACATAGGCTATGTCTGGTCTTGTGCATTGAACTGCATACATAAGACTTCTTATAGCACTAGCATATTCCAATTGAGCAATCGCCCTTCCATCATTCTTTACAAGTTTTGAACTTGGATGAACCAGGGTGCTATATTCTTTTATGTTCAAGTGGTTGAACTTGTTTATCACATTCTCAATATAATGAGATTGACTTAGGTGATAACCCCCACTAATCTTAGTGACTTTGATACCAAAATGGTATCCACTTGACTAAGATCCTTCATTTTGAATGTGGAAGATAGAAACCTCTTTGTTTCTTCTATACCGTCCATGTGATTACTCATAATTAACATGTCGTGATGCGAACCCCATAGCAACGTTGACTACAAAAACCACAACGAGATTGACGAACCCAAGAAAGCCAAATTAATCCAAAAGTTTAGGATTAATTCAAAAGAAAGTCGAACCAAAAAACCGAACAAGAACGACGCTTGAAAGACTCCTTGATCACGCAATCCAAGAATTAAATCCGGTTGTTTGAACGCCACAAGTTAACACTTGATAAGTTCGAAATTGTTCAATGAAGAACGATGAAGAGAAGACAATACGCCTCACTTCAATTCAATATCAATAATATCAAAAGTTTTTTTACAATGAATGAAAACTTCTATTTATACTAAACCTAAAAACTAGGTTAAAATCGTGCAAAAGTTGACCTAGAATAATTAGGAATGGAAAAGAATCAAAATCTAATAAAATATGGAAAAATACCAAAAATAGAAAATTCGCCAAAAAAATGGCCTATGCGACCGTAAAGTGTATTTCCATGCGGTCGCATGGTTCAACTAAAAATCATATCTTGAGTTTCGGTATGCCACCATGCGGTCGCATGGTGTTTTTGCTTGTGTGATTTTCAGCTTTTGGTTTCGTCGCTTGATAACAAATTGATCCAAGTGGATTCAGCCTTCGACCCGAACGTGAAAGTTGCTCCATTTTGAGTCCCGAACATGGTTCCATCAATGGTTTGTTGAACAAGCAATCCCATCGCTTGTTTCACTTTCTTTGCCCTTGATCACGTCATTGGTCCGCCATCGACTATCAATGGATCTCGTCTTGCACTGGCCTTCGTCGGGCTCGACTCCTGGATCATATCATCCCCTCCCTCTTCAAAAGGATTCGTCCTCGAATCTGAACTTGCATCAAATAGAGAGAGATCAGATGCATTAAAAGTAGTCGAAACATAGTACTCACCTGGAAGGTCCAACTTGTAAGCATTGTTGTTTATCTTTTCAATCACTTGAAATGGACTATCGCCCCTCGGTTGCAACTTGGACTTCCTTTGCTCCGAAAATCGCTCCTTTCTAAAGTGCACCCTAACCCAATCTCCTGGCTTGAATGTCACGCGCTTCCTACCTTTGTTTGCCTGCGACACAACCAACTTACTTGTGTTTTCAATTTGCGCTTTTACCTTTTCATAGAGTGACTTAACCAATTCCGCCTTCTTTTTGCCATCTAAACTGCCACGCTCATTTACAGGTAAAGGAATTAAATCCAAAGGAGTTAGTGGATTAAAACCATATACAATTTCAAATGGAAATATGACGTAGTAGAGTGAACAACTCGATTGTATGCAAATTCAACAAATGGTAGATACTCCTCCCAACTCTTCAAATTTTTATTGATTACTATGCGTAACAATTGTGTCATTGTCCTATTCATTACCTCGGTTTGCCCATCCGTTTGTGGGTGACAAGTTGTGAAAAATAGTAACTTAGTGCTTAACTTACCCCACAAAACTCTCCAAAAGTGACTCAAAAATTTAGCATCCCGATCCGACACTATGCTTCTAGGAACCCATGTAAACGCACAATCTCTTTGAAGAATAAGTCAGCAATGTTCGTGGCATCGTCAGTTTTGTGACATGGTATAAAATGTGCCATTTTGCTGAACCTATCTACAACCACGAAAATAGAATCCCGACATCTCTTAGTCCTAGGTAAACCAAAAACAAAATCCATCGAGATATCAACCCAAGGCTCACTAGGTGTAGGTAAAGGTGTATACAAACCTTGTGGTAAAACCTTAGATTTAACCTTTTTACAACCTATGTATCAACTACAAATTCGCTCAACATCACTTTTTATTTTAGGCAAGTAAAAATGCTCCTTCAATACATCTAAAGTCTTTTGAACCCCAAAGTGTCCCATCAATCCACCACTATGTGCCTCCCTAACTAACAACTTCCGAATAGAACAATTAGGAACACATAACCTATTTTCTCGAAATAAATATCCCTCATGCCTAAAGAACCTATCAACTGCCCCTTTTATGCATAACAAATAAATATCCAAAAATTCAACATCTTTTTCATACAATTCCTTAATATGTTCAAACCCAAGTAGCTTAGAATCAAGAGTAGTTAGCAATACGTACCTTCGCGACAACGTATCCGCCACCACATTTTCCTTACCTTGTTTATACCGAATGACGTATGGAAAGGTCTCAATGAATTTCATCCACCGTGCATGCCTCTTGTTCAATTTACCTTGTCCCCGCAAGTGCTTTAGTGACTCATGATCGGTGTGTATTACGAACTCCTTCGGCCATGAATAATGTTACCAAGTCTCCAAAACTTGAACAAGTGCATAAAGTTCTTTGTCATATGTAGGATAATTTAAAGCAATTCCACTCAATTTCTCGCTGAAATATGCAATAGGCCTCTGATCCTGCATTAAAACTGCTCCAATCCCTATTCCCGATGCATCACACTCAATCTCGAATGTTTTGTCAAAATTAGGTAATGCCAAAACAGGTGCTTCATACAATCTACCTTTAATAGTATTAAATGCAAGTTCCTGTTTATCACCCTAATGAAAACCTACACTTTTTTTAACTACTTCCGTGAGTGGTGCGGTGATAGTGCTAAAATCTTTCACAAAACGCCTATAAAAACTAGCCAATCCATGAAAACTCCTAACTTCCGTTATGCTTTTAGGTGTTGGCTAATCTCTAATAACTTTTATCTTTTCATCGTCTACTTCTACCCCATTAGCACTAACCACAAATCCAAAAAATATAACTCTATCCATACAAAATGTACATTTCTTAAGATTAGCATAGAGTTGTTCTTTCCTTAAAACAATTAGCGCACATTTTAAATGTTCCAAATGCACTCCTAAATTTTTGTTATAGATTAAGATGTCGTCAAAATAAACTACAACAAATTTTCCTATAAAAGCACGTAGAACATGATTCATTAAACGCATAAAAGTGCTAGGTGCATTTGTGAGTCTAAACGGCATAACTAACCATTCATATAAACCATATTTAGTTTTAAAATCCGTTTTCCATTCATCACCCTCCCGCATACGAATTTGATGATACCCACTTTTTAAATCAATTTTAGAAAATATGCAAGAACCATACAATGCATCAAGCATGTCATCTAACCTAGGTATAGGGTAACG
The DNA here is from genome assembly GCF_002742605.1 of Olea europaea var. sylvestris. Lineage (NCBI taxonomy): Eukaryota > Viridiplantae > Streptophyta > Magnoliopsida > Lamiales > Oleaceae > Olea > Olea europaea. The sequence continues at coordinate 16,770,933 of NC_036250.1, read as the reverse complement.
ATACTTTACCGTTATGTTGTTGATAGCCCCACAATCCACACACATTCGCCATGTTTCATCATATTTTGGCACAAGCAAAATCAGTACCGCATAAAGACTCATGCTTTTCCTCACGTATCCTTTGCTCATCAACTCCTCCACTTGCCTTTGAAACTCTTTAGTCTCCTTGGATTACTTCGATAAGCTGATCGATTTGGAATGACAGCTCCGGATATGAAGTTAATTTAATGTTCAATGCCTCGAATAGGCGACAATCCACTTGGTGCATCCTCTGGAAATATATTGTCGAATTCCTACAACAAAGACTTAGCCAAACTAGGGAAGGGTGGGTTAGTTTCCTCAAAATTGAGGAGTGATTCCTTATAAACGAACAAGATCATCTCTTTTCTCTCAACCACCACCCTCCTCAAATCACTCTCTTTTGCAAAGAAATTTGCTCGCATTTTCTTTCTTCTCTCGGGGCACTGTCTTTCTCTTCTCTCTTGTGATTGCTCTCTCTTTTTCTCTGTAATGGCTATCTCAACATTTTCTCTCTTTTTCTCCAACTTACTATTTGCTCTCATTTTTTCTGTCTCTTTTGCTCTCATCTCTTCCTCACTTCTCAATTTTAATTGGTCCTTATAGACTTGCGCTGGTGTTAATGGCACAAGAGTAATGGTCCTTCCATCCTTAATGAAACTATATCGATTTTTGTACCTATCATGCATAGGCTTCCTATCGTATTGCCATGGTCGCCCCAATAAAATATGTCCCGCTTGCATTGGCACCACATCACACACTAACTCGTCCTTATAACTCTCAATTGACAAATTAAGTAACACCCTTCAATTCACCCTCACCTTGCCACTCTTATTCAACCATTGCAATTTATGAGGCCTCGGGTGTCTCAACAATGTTAAACCCAATTTTTCTACTAGAGATACGCTAGCTACATTAGTGCAACTACCACCATCAATTATAACACTACACACCATATTGTTGACGTGGCATCGAGTGTGGAAAATGTTTTCCCGTTGCAACTCCAAGTCATACGCTTTGACATGAGTAGTGAGAACTCGCATTGTGACTAGTAGATCCCCAACCGGCCCTTCAACTTTTTCTTCTTCACTAACATCTTCCAACGTCGGCATGTCATCAAACTCGCCATCACTATCGCTCACAATCTCTCCATTATCCCGCAACAGCATTGCCCATTTGTTTGGGCATTGAGAAGCAATATGCCCAGTTCCTAAACACCTAAAACATTTGATGTCCCGATTGCACGACGGTTGTGCCTCCGGTTTTGATATTGGTTTGCTAGCGTTTTCATCCTTGCCCTTTTGCCAATCATTTTTACCTCTAGGTGCATCCCCGTTTTTGTTGTTGTCATCCCACTTCGATTTCCATGTTGAATTAGGAGTCGAAGTACCTAACGGTTGCCTAGACGCTCCCTTCCTCTTCAATTACCTCTCAACTTTCATTGCCACATGTAACATGTCCTCAATTTTCACATAGTGTTGCAACTCTACAACGTTTGCAATATCCCGATTTAACCCATCCAAGAACCGTGCCATGGTAGCTTTCCGATCTTCCTCCACATTAGCCCGAATCATAAGAATTTCCATTTCCTTGTGATAATCCTCTACGCTTTTCGATCCTTGGTACAAACCTTGCAATTTTTGATGGATTTTCCTATAATAGTGACTCGGAACAAACCTTCTCCTCATCAACACTTTCAATTCATCCCAAGTGCTAATTGGTCTTTCCCGATCCCTACGCCGTGATGTAAGTACTTGATTCCACCAAGATATCGCGTAATCCACAAATTCAAGCACCACCAATTTTACCTTTTTCTCCTCCGAATAATTATAGCACTCAAAAATCATCTCAACCCTCCTTTCCCACTCTAAATATGCTTTCGGATCGCTTCTCCCCTTAAATTGTGGAATCGTCATTTTAATACTTCTCAAATTTTCATCTACTTCATCTCCCAAGTTATTTCTACCCCATCTTTCCATCCTATCGCCCCTATGCCTCGCTCGACCTATATCAATGTCATTTTCATCAAAATCATACTCATCACTACGATACTCATCCTGCCTTTCTCTCCTAGATTCACGCCTACCCAACCCCCTAGCATTAGACATCTCCACTTGTCCCCGGCTAAGATTAGCAATTGTAGTACCTATTTGTGCCATCCATTCCCCTTGCCTATCCACATTTTTCCTAACATCACCAAGTACCCTTTCAAACCTCCTTATCATGTCCTCCGATGTATTGTTGTCATTACCGTTTCGACTTGAATTAGAACCTTCTTTTTCCGACATCATATGACACAATTTTTTTTATGCCTCACAAAGATTTCACTCGAAAAAACACTCACTATTACTTTTTCCCTCTATTAAACTCACCACTCGGCCTTTTACCATTCAAAGTCTCCCTCCAAGCACTTCAAAGAATCAAGTGAACTAAATCAATTGTTTTACCGAAAATTCAAACAAATCGAATATTAATCGAAGACCACGAGAATTAAATGACTTGAATAAGTGAAATAGATGAATGTTTTGACAAGAATATGTGAATAGACTCAATAGAAGATTGAAATAATCGAACTCAATTGAATATCCCAAAATCAAACACAATGTAGGGATTGTTGTTGGTAGAAAAATAAAATCAAACAATAATAATATCAATTTTTTTTGTGAACAGTACTTCGAGATGAACAGTACCTCGAATGTGCAGTAACTTTTTTTGTACTTTTTTTTTACTCTTTGATGAAAGAAGATGATTAAACTACCAACAACTCAACAAAACGATGAAAAGAAAAACAAGAATGAAGAAGAACTAAGAAAGAACAATTAAAATTGAAGAAGAAACTAAGAAAACAAAATTAACGGCTCAAACAAGTAAAGAAAAGATATAACCTTCAATTAATTTGGAACCAAAAGTTTTGATACCAACTGATGCGAACCCCATAGCAACATTGACTACAAAATCCATAATGAGATTGACAAACCCAAGAAAGTCAAATTAATCCAAGAGTTTAGGATTAACCCAAAAAAAAGTCGAACAAAAAAATCCAACAAGAACGACAGTTGAAAGACCCCTTGATCACGCAATCCAAAAATTAAATCCGGTTGTTTGAATGTCACAAGTTAACACTTGATAAGTTCGAAGTTGTTCAATGAAAAACGATGAAGAGGAGACAATATGCCTCACTTTAATTCAATATCAATAATGTCAAATGTTTTTTTACAATGAATGAAAACTTCTATTTATACTAAACCTAAAAACTAGGTTAAAATCGTGCAAAAGTTGACCTAGAATAATTAGGAATGGAAAAGAATCAAAATCTAACAAAATATGGAAAATACAAAAAATAGGGAATTCGCCAAAAAAATGGCCTATGCGACCGCAAAGTGTATTTCCATTATGTCGCATGGTTCAACTAAAAATCCCATCTTGAGTTCTATATGCCACCATGCGGCCGCATGGTGTTTTTGCCGCATGGTGTTTTTGCCTGACCGCACAGGCTTGTTTTTAGCCTCAGATTTCGTCGCTTGATAACAAATTGATCCAGGTTGATTCGGCCTTCGACCCGAACATGAAAGTTGCTCCGTTTTGAGTCCCGAACATTGTTCCATCAATGATTTCTTGAACGAGCAATCCTGTCGCTTGTTTCACTTGCTTTGCCCTTGATCGCGTCATTGGCCCGCCATCGACTATCAACGGATCTCGTCTCGCACTCGCCTTCATCGAGCTGGACTCCTGGAGCATATCATGTCGTCAACATATAAACATAAATGTCACATAATCAACATACACTTTAGAATATAAACATATATCTACGCTGTTATGTTTAAATCCGAATGATGTTATAGTTAAGTCAAACTTCTCATGCCATTTCTTAGGTGTCTGCTTCAAACTATATAAGGATTTTACTAACTTGCATACCTTATGTTCATTTTTAGGTAGAACAAACCCTTCGGGTTGCTCCGTATAGACTTCCTCATCGAGATCCTCATTTAAGAATATCATTTTGACATCCATTTGATGAACTTGCAAGTCATATATTGAGGCCAATGCGAATAATATCCTAATCGATGTTATTCTAGCTACCGGTGCGTAAGTGTCAAAATAGTCAATTCATTCATTTTGTCGATATTCTTTAGTTACTAATCTAGCTTTGAAAGTATTTAGAGAGCCATCAACATTATATTTCCTCCTAAATACCCATTTACATTCAATAGGTTTGGATCCTGGCGGAAGATTAACAAGTTCCCAAATTTTATTAGATATTATCGAATTCATTTCATCTTTAATTGCATCTTTCCAAAAAATGCTATCACGAGAAGCCATAGCTTCTTTATAGGTTTTTGGGTCGATTTTCACTTGTAGAACAAAAGGAATTGTTCTTATAACATTTAACTCATTTCCTTCTACTAAGTAAAAGGAGATAAGTGGAGAATCAATTTCATTTGGTCCCAAAGACTTCCCAACTGGAGTTCTCTTGCTTTTTTGTGGTTCACTAGACTCATCAACATCTTTAGAAGACATTTCATCACGTGTTCCACTTGAGCTAGGGATGTTTTCAATATTTTCCTTTAATTCATTATCCGATGATAACAAATTTTCAAAGAACTCTACATCACTTGATTCGATAATCACATTGGTCTCCAGTTTAGCAATCTATAAGATTTGCTATTATTAGCATATCCAACAAAAGCACATTTAATGCCTCTTGGACCCAATTTGGTCTTATTAGGATTTGTGTTCTTACAATAAGCAAGACACCCCCACACTTTGAAGTATCCAATGTTCGGTTTTCTTCCTTTCCATAATTCATAATGAGAGACCTTTGTATGTAAAGCTTCACCCCATAAATTAAATGGAAACTTAGCATATATAAGCATGTCATTAATCATTTTTACTAGGTTCTATTCTTTCTTTTAGTTAAATCGTTTTGTTTGAGTGTTCTAGGTGCAGAACACTGGTGAATTATGTCATGTTATTCACAATATAAATTAAATTTACTAGAAAAGTATTCACCACCTCTATCACTTCGTAAGGTCTTTATTTTCTTATTTAAGTAATTTTCAACTTCTTTTTTATAAGTCTTAAACAAATCAAAGGCCTCACATTTGTGTTTCATCAAATAAACATAGGTATATCTTGAGCAATTATCAATAAATGTTATGAAATATCTATTCTCGCTCTTGTTAGCATGCCATTCAATTCACATATATCGGAATGAATTAATTCTAATATGTTAGAAGTCCTCTTAATGCTTTGATAAGGCTTTTTAGCCATTTTTGCTTCTACACATGTTTTACATTTAATGGCATCATTTTTATCATATGAAATTAAGTCACAATTTCTCATGCATTTCATTGTACTTTTACCTATGTGATCTAATCTAGCATGCCATAAAGAAAATAAATCAATCATGTAAGCAAAATCAACTTCATTTATTTCATTGTTAATAGTACAAAGTTTGATCATTCCTTCACATGAATAGCCCTTTCCAACAAATTTTTTGTTAAGTAATAATACGAGTTTACCGGACTCAAAGACACTTTTAATGCCTGGTTTTCCCAAAATATTTCCACTCACTAAGTCTTTATTCATATCCGGAACATGCAGTACATTTGTGAGAGTAACATTTTTCCCAGAAGTGAAGATAATTTCTACACTTCCTTTTCCGATTACTTTGGACCACACCTCGTTACCCATTTGGATCTCTTGGTCTCCATCCACTTCATTGTATGTTTTGAACAAAGATTTGTCATATGATACATGCACCATGACACAAGTATCATACCATCGATCGGAAACCTTTCCCTTAATTGTATTTATTTCGCTCACTATGGCCACTATCTTGTCTTGTTGGATGGAATTTACTTTACCCTCGAAGTTGTGTTTTCGGTGTCTACAATCTTTTGCACAGTGTCCAAATTTCCCACAAAAAAAGCATCCTCCTTTGGTCTTTTTCTTGAACTTATTAAGATTTCTCGAAGGCTTCCTTTTGTTGGATTTTGTTGGCGGTTCAAAATTTTCTACAGCATTTACTTTGGAAGTGCCCTCATAAGAATCACTTTTATCACGTATTCTCAACTCTTCCTCAATTCGAATATGTTTTTGCAGTTGTTCCAAAGAATAATCTTCGGGACTATGCATTATCTTCTTCCGATATCCTTTCCAAGTTCCGAGAAGTTTGGCAATTATAGATCCCACTTGAAAGGTCTCCGGTATTTCAATTTTCACTGTCTTCAACTTATTGACAATTACTTGCATTTCATGTATTTGGGGAAGAAGGGGAATATTGTTTAAAAATTTAAAATCGAAGTACTAAAAAATTAAAAATTTCTTTGTACCTTCTTCTTCCGTTTTGTACTTATTTTCGAGCGTATCCCAAATTTCCTTTGTTGAAGTTGTGTTTGTATATAAGTCATACAAATGATCCAATAAGACGTTAAGAATGTGATCGCAGCATATTAACTATCTTCTTAGCGCTTTTGTCTTTCATTCCTCACCGCTTCGATTTCTCCATTTGTTGGTTCCGGTAGTGGCACCAATTTTGGATCTAGGATGTAGAAGATCTTTAGTTCAGTGAGAAGAAACTAAATTTGTCTTTCCATCGAGTGTAGTTCGTTCCATCGAACCGATCTAACCGCACCAAATCTTGATTCATGAGTTTGATTATCGCCATCGTTGTCTCGCTTTCTATTGCAGATAAATCGTTTGAGATTGTTGGAAAAATTTCACCGGATTTGAATAGAAATCACAAAATATGAACCGGAAATGCCAATAACAAGAAAATCACGAATTTGTATCAACGAATGGCTTGAACACGATATCGTTGCCCTCAAACGATATTTGCCCCTTCTCCTATGAATTTGAGATGCTTCGAAGGTTGTTGGCAAATGGTTTGTAGGATTATAACAAGCATTGCAAGGATTTAAATACCAAAGCACAAGTGCAAATCCTAGAAAACTTGAAAAATACAAAGAATGAATATGAATATGGCTTTTAAAGACTTTGATCTTTGATTTTGAAAGTAATATGAAACATTGATGTTTTTGTAATGTGTTTGCCTTCAACATGGATCCAATATATTTAGGCATACACCACATTCACGAAATGGTACCAAACTTTAAGCGAAAAGTCACCAACTTTAAATTTACAACAGAAGAAAACGGCCTCCAACGATCAAAAAAATAGTACCATGCGGTCGTATGGTACAAAACCATTCGATAGCATGGTTCACGCGACCACATGGCTTTATGCCATGCGGTCGCATGGACCACTTTTTATTTTATTTTATTTTGTTGTTGGTTTTGAACAACATAATCACCGCAATCACTTGTTACCTTTTCATAACAAAATATTTCTCTATTAACTATAAGGCTAAACACCTCCTCTTCCACTGCTGAAACTACTGAGTACATATAAATCATTTCCTTTCCATACAAGTTTGTCGGCTTCTCTCGTTTTCTCTTGCAACAAACTGCAAGCTTTCTTTGTCCATTGACTAGCTACTTTGCCTAAATTAGAGTTTTTTCTCAATCTAAAAATGCTTCAGTCAAGAATCTAATTGGGTTAAGTATCATGAATCTCTCCCTTCCATCAGTTGTTCTCATTGGGTTAATTACCTCAAAATGTGTAGCTTTTGTATTGTTTGGTTTGTAAATTGTGATTGTGATTGTTATTACAGTTGTAGAATGGGCATTGTAATTTTTTACATTGAAATTTGTTGTATAAACAGTCGGAGCTTATCAATATTTATATTGGATTGCATAAGTTGAGATGTTTTTTGAGTTTCCATAATGGAATGAGGCAGCTGGTATGTATATAAACAATTCCAAGATTTCATTATCAAATTTTCTTTAAAAATGTCTCTGTGCCAACATTTGTTTTTAATTCTGAAAACTGCAAGATTGATTATATGCATGTGGGTTTTGATATTTTACATAGATTAATTAGAGTTTTCACCTGCCATTTTTATGTATGCTGTGTATTGTGGATTCATTGCTTGGCTATGTATATTTTTTAATATGAGATTGGATCCTACCATATATATATATAACTCTAACTTGCCTTTGTCTGACTTTCATATAGGTGTTGCACGACTGTCGTCAAATCGTGTCGCAAGATGTTTGGTAAAATCATGTAATGAACTAATATTATGCTTCGAGCAAGACCATGCATTTTGTCGCTTTCTTCGCAACAACTAAGAGAAAAATCTTGCCTATAGATGAGAATGTCGGGCCGACTCCTCTATCATGTGTGCAAAGAGTGAATTATTTTTCAAGGACAATCGTATTTTCTCTTTCTATCTCTCTTGTATTGGTTGGCAAGATGTTATGCACCATCTTTTCCTTGTCTTAATTTGTGCATTTATCTTGAAATTAACAAAAAATGATAATCAAACAAGAAGATGTCTCATTATGGTTATGCAGTCCTGATCTCCTGCCCTCATTGGTTAGGTTAAAAACTTCTTCCCCCTAACATGACAAGCAAATTCTAGTTATAGTTCTCTACAATGAGAATAAATTAGCTATCTAAAATGATCATAAATTCATAGAACCATAATTAAGGTTCTCTTGCCACACCAACAGTGATAAATTCTTATTTTGCCTGTTGAAAACAAAAGATTAATTATATATTTTTATGTCCATCTTAAGACTATACATAAAATGGGAGTTTATGATATGAGTAATTATGCGTGGATTATTGGGTTTGGTTGGTGGTACAGTGCCCTCCACCCCATTCCTAAACAAATAGACAAGAAACGAAAGTAGGTAATGAGAATAGATCAAATCATACTCAAATGATTGACTTAAAATGAAGCCAATTGTACACTCTTTTTATACATCATTGTGCACATCTTTCGAATTGACAACGTGTGATTAATGGAAAATCTACTTTTTTTTTTATAATAAAAAAATTGTCAAATTGGAGCTTGACACGTAATGTACACAACACGTAATGTACACAAAGCTGCACACTATAATGTACATGAAACATTATTGATTGACTTAACTAGTGTTCTAAATAGTGCATCAACGCCTATAATGTTCATGAAACATTATTAATTGACTTAATCAGTGTTCTAAATAGCGCGTCAATGAGCGTAAGGCGCCAAGCAAATTACTTGGTGGCGTATTTGGCGGTCAACGGACGCGAGGCGAGGCTAAGGCGCCTAATCTCGCATTGCCTTAGCTCTGCATCAACGCCTTACCACGCATTACGCCTTTTTAGGACGTTGGACTTAACTATCAAATGAATGGCCCAAATTACTATAATACCCCTCAACTACTTCCTTCATCTACACCTTCACCAACTCCCTACACCCCGTGGGTCCCATCATCAACCCACCCTTCTCACCAAACAAAAACCTCATTGTATAAAAACCCCTCCGCATTCACCCTATTTCCTCAGGTACGACACCAACAAGCACTAAGGTACAACCTCCCGTCTTCTAACACACTCTCCAATGGCGCTCTCTGCACGTAACTCTCTGCTTCCCAACAAATGTCTTCTCATTCCTCAAACCCAAAATCCTCTTTACGCCAATTCTTCCTCCCTTGCCGTCAGATCCACAGTCAAACACATCTCAGCCGTCCATGCTGCTGACTCTTCAAATTACAAAAATCCCATTCTTTCAGAATCCAAGTCGCTCAAGCCAACGCCGCCTGCTGCATCCTCCGCGGCAACTGCCACAGTAGATACCAAGGCTCCTTCCAAGAAATGGGCATTGGACAGCTGGAAGTCGAAGAAGGCGCTGCAGCTGCCGGAATACCCGAACGTTGAGGAGCTTGAGTCGGTTCTTAAGACCCTAGATGACTTCCCTCCAATTGTGTTCGCAGGAGAGGCCCGGAGCCTCGAGGAGCGGCTTGGGGAGGCTGCCTTGGGCAATGCATTCCTTCTGCAAGGTGGGGATTGTGCTGAGAGCTTTAAGGAGTTCAATGCTAATAACATCAGGGATACTTTCAGGATCCTTCTCCAAATGGGCGCCGTCTTGACGTTTGGCGGCCAAATGCCTGTCATCAAGGTGATTTTTATACACTTCCCCTTCTCTTTTTGTTGTGTTTTCATCATACTCTTGAAAATGTTTAAAATTTGGATTCTGGATGGGATGATATGAATTTGTATGCTGGTTACAAATTCTTCTAATTAACCCGTTATTCTTGTTTATAACACAAGCCCTTATATGTAGAACATCAGATTTTTTTTGTGATCAAATGTTTGGCATATGAGTGGTGGCGAGACTTGAACTAATCTCTTTTCCAGACTCGAGGGCCACTAGTACTTGTTTAGATCTTGCCTTCAATGCTAGATAATTGAAATTTCCACGTTAGTATTGTAGATTAGTAATTTTAGATTGGCATTTGTTGTACGTTATAAGAACTCCAAAAATAGATTTCGATCAATTTGTACATTCTTGATCTGGAGAGAGAAGGTTGAGCCAAATCATCATTATTATTATTATTATTATTTTTTCCCCTCCTGTGATTTTATATGAATTTTAGGATTGAGTCAAATTAATCTTAGAGGTTTGTTGCTGACGAAATAGGTGGGAAGAATGGCTGGGCAATTTGCGAAACCAAGGTCAGATGGATTTGAGGAGAAGAATGGTGTGAAGTTGCCGAGTTACAGGGGAGACAACATAAATGGTGATGCTTTTGATGAAAAGTCGAGGATTCCGGATCCTCAGAGGATGATCAGAGCTTACTGCCAATCTGCTGCCACCCTGAATCTTTTGAGGGCTTTCGCCACAGGAGGATATGCCGCAATGCAGAGGGTTACTCAGTGGAACCTTGATTTCACCGAGTCCAGTGAGCAGGGTGATAGGTTTGTTCACCGCAGTCTTTTGTTGACTACTATTTCAAATTTGACTGAGATTTTTTATTTTGTATTTTTTTATTTTTGGGTGAGTACTGATTTTAAAGTTGCTTTCTTGAACTTATTGACATCTTTGTCCTTTTGAATTGGATGTTTTTTATTTTGCTTTTCATGAAACACGTGGGGAATCTGTTGGAAAAGTTTTTCTTGTTGGTTTGCTGACATATTCGTTTTAACTTGGATAAATTGGATTGCCACGTTTCGTGCTAGGTTTAAATACATTTAGATGGTTATAGAATTATGTTGGTCGTTGGATGGCAGGTACCGTGAACTAGCACATCGAGTTGATGAGGCCCTGGGATTTATGCAAGCTGCTGGACTTACAATGGACCATCCTGTCATGAAGACCACCGATTTTTGGACGTCACATGAGTGCTTGCTCTTACCTTACGAGCAATCACTTACTAGGCTTGATTCTACATCTGGTCGATACTATGACTGTTCTGCCCATTTCCTTTGGGTAGGGGAAAGAACAAGGCAATTGGATGGAGCCCATGTTGAGTTCCTGAGAGGAATTGCTAACCCCCTTGGTATTAAGGTGATGACACAAAGACATTTTCGTTCGCTACTGCACTTCTGACACTGGTTTTTTTTATATTTATACTAGGATTTGCTAATAAGAAATCATTGTTTTCACAGGTGAGTGATAAAATGGATCCAAATGAACTTGTCAAACTCATCGAGATTTTCAACCCTGAAAATAAACCAGGAAGGATTACGATCATCACAAGGATGGGAGCAGAGAATATGAGGGTGAAACTTCCTCATTTAGTCAGGGCAGTTCGAAGGGCGGGGCAAATTGTTACTTGGGTCTCTGATCCTATGCATGGAAACACTATCAAAGCTCCTTGTGGTTTAAAAACTCGCCCCTTTGATGCCATCAGGGTACTTCCTTGATCATTCTTCATGAACCTAAGCTTAATTTTTATATTCTTTGCTGTGGTACTTGAAAAGAATAACTGGCCATGAAAAAACTGTTAGTGTTATTAGATCTCACACGTACATAGTTGCAGTTGCACATTCAAGAAGCCAATTCAATAACTACAATTTTTTACTGGCTTAAATTTATGTATAAGATGTCAGACGATAATATCTTTTGAAGTTGATTCCGAATGCTTATTGATTTTACATTTATTAACAGCCTTTTGTGGTGGGATTTAACATTTAGTACTTAATTTCGCTGCATTTTTTGCTCTGCTGGTGATGCTATTCAAAATTAATTTACCTAACAAGACATAATATGAAAATAATATTGCTGATTGACCTTAGCTTTTTTGAGCAGCTATATTTCTAATCGTACCATGGTAAAAAGAAAAACACATGTTCTAAATTAGCTGAGTAATTAGTAATTACAGTAGCTTACAGATGCTTTGAGTATCTAAACCACTTCGAATTGTGCCAGAGGATTAGGTATGAGAAAAAGAAGCAGCCTGATAATTATGTTCATGTGTGATTGGTTGCATTTTATCATTTGGAAACTCATTTCTTCCATCATGAAACTTCAGTAGTTAATGGGTGGTTGTGTGTCTTTATCTATGAGTTGGACATATCTACTCTTGTAGGTACAGTAGGTACTTTTTTTTTTTTGTTTGTGACTACTTTGTTCTTTCTTTTATCCTTTTTTAATCCATATACGAGAATTTGTTTTCATTTCTCGTAATGTTATCAATGCAACGCACACAGCTCATGTGATTTTCTGGATATTTATCTTTTGGCATCAGGCGGAAGTGAGAGCATTCTTTGATGTACATGAGCAAGAGGGGAGCCACCCGGGTGGAGTGCATTTGGAGATGACAGGCCAAAATGTTACAGAATGTATTGGAGGATCACAGACTGTTACATTTGATGACCTGAGCTCACGCTACCACACCCACTGTGACCCTAGGCTTAACGCTTCGCAATCTCTTGAGCTTGCCTTTATAATTGCAGAGCGCCTAAGAAAGAGGCGGCTTGCATCTGGTATTAGGCTATAGATTGGCGTCAAGATCCGTCAATATATGACTTCTGAAATATTACACCAGAAATATTCGTCTTGAAAAATTTTAGTCGGAAAACAATTTTATGTACTTTGTGTATCTCTGGAAGAGTGAATATTTGCGACTTCACGAGACAAGCAATAAACATATTTATTTCATATCATGGTTGGTGTGTATATTTATTTGCATTGAGATGGTCCTCATATTTGCGACTTCACGAGACAAGCAATAAACATATTTATTTCATATCATGGTTGGTGTGTATATATATATATATATATATATTTTTTTTTTTTACAAGGTGTCCTATTCTAGACTAATCCTTGGGTCTGTGATCCGGCCCCTCTTCACACAGTCCGGTTAATCGCAGGATGTGCTTCCAACTGGACAGGGTCCGAGCGCTCCCTACTTGGTCTGACAAAGTGCCAAGCAAGCCAATCCAAGTTGCACCTTGCCTTCCAAGAATAATCCTTGCCTTCCAAGTTCCCACTTGCCTTCCAAGAATAAATCCTTGCCTTCCAAATATTTCCTTGCCTTCCAAGAATAAATCCTTGCCTTCCAAGAGCCCCATGTTTCGAACTCACGACCTCTGCTCTGTCAGGTTTCACAGCGTCCGTCCTTTGCCAGTGGAGAAGTGCCCTGGGGGGCTGGTTGGTGTGTATATTTATTTGCATTGAGATGGTCCTCGGTCTAATGTTGCTAGGTACGCTGGCATGTGATAGGTAATACCAACTACTACCTCGCATGAGTTCAACACGGTACATGTTCATCTTGTACAATTGGTAGTATGCATAATTTTACCTCTTGATGGGGCTCTCTCTGTCAATTTTGCTGAATGATTCTCCAGTGTATTTTGCCTTAATAGAAATATACAAGATTACAAATTAACTCTACAAATGGAAATCATCCTTGCGTCTAGGCTATGAAGGTAATAAATTAGTTGTGAATAAAGCCTCTAATATCCTCCTCAAATTGATGATGATGAGTTCACAAGCATCAATTTGATAACGAGAAAATTATAACGGAGGCGAGTCAAAAATTTGGGGAAGGTATATGCGGCCTATTGTATAGTGGAAACAATGGGAAGAATGATGACCTTAGAATTATAGGCATCCCTAATGCGATGACAGTTCACTTCAATATGTTTGATGCGTTCATGGTACATAATATTAGTTGTAATCTAAATAATACTCGTGTTGTTATCATGGAGAGGTGTAGGTTCTGATTGGGAAATAACAAGTTCTGCAAAATCACATAGCCACACAATCCCAGTATATACAACGGGCATAGCTTAGTATTCAGTCTCAATGGAGGACTTAGAAACACAATTATGTTTCTTAGATTTCCATGAAATTTGAGCATCACCAAGATAAATCACCCAGTTGTAGATTAACGAGAATCAAGACATCTAATTCAATCAGCATCATTATAAGTGGTGAGTTTCAGAGACATTCCCTAAGGGAAGAACAAACCACGAAAAGGAGTCCAAATAATATAGCGAATGTTACCTTCATTTTTTTCTATATTTAACATTAACATCCAAAGGAGTATTAACTGAGAAGGTTTTAGATAACTCACCCAACCTAATTAAGTCTTGAATATATATATGTTGATTTAAGAAAATACCATTGGGTGCAATATAAACCTCTAAGCCGAGGAATTAAATGAGATGACCAAGATTTTCATATGAAAAATCGGGTGAGTGTGCTGATGAAGCTTCTGAATAAAGGTGTGATTAGATCTAGGATACTAATATCATTCACATATACCATAAAAAAAAAAAAAACTAAACTCTATGCTAGATGTGTCATACTGACTCTTATTAAATGAAAAATTCAAGAGTGCGATGGAACTTGTCAAACCATGCTTGAGTGGCTTGCTTAAAACCATACAAAGATCGTTTTAGATTACATAGCTAATGGAAGAGGCATACCAGATAGAAATTTTATATAAATGTCTTCTTTGAGGTCTCCACGCAAAAACGCGTTCTTTATATCCATTTTATGTAGAGATTGTTGACGAAATTATTGTTCAATAAAAAATACCGCAAGTGCATAGTTCGTTAACAAATAATAAGTGGATGTTGAGTTCAGGTATCGTTCCCACAAAGATTGTAATAGTTTAAATTCGAATTAATTTAGTCTTAACCGAAACTATTGAACTTTGTTATTCTTCCTATAAATTAAATAATTTACCTATAAATGCAAGACTTAAATTAAATGCAAATTTTATAAAAATATGATAATGAAAAGTGTAATAGGATCTCGAATCTCATTATATCAACCCCTTTAACTCAAAATTTATAAATTTAACAACATGATTTAATTATGAAGACCAATATTCTTAATTTGTTTAACAATCTCTATTGAGTAGAATTAAATCTATTTTTTTCATATGAATCAATTATATTTCTATGACAGAAGCGAACATATAAAAATTCATTAATGGATTTGTGAATACTTAAAGATCACGTAAAGTATAACGATATATTTCTATCTCCTATCGGACTTTACGATAATTGACACAATGTCTTACTTATTTTCCATCTTTTAAGGGTAAAATAAGCTACAAAACTTATACAACTATTGCGCAAATAATTGTAAAGAAAAATAAATCCATATCAATTATTCGATAATTGAAAACGTGCTTTAAACATCAAAATAAATAAAATTAAGATTTAAAGGTTCATGATACAAGTTTCATCGTAAATTCTAACACAAAATAATTTAACCGAACATAATATTGGAATTAAATAAAGAAATAATAAAAGACATCACTAAAAATCGATTAAACGTGATTAATTCCTCGATTTCGTATTGCCTGCCATCCTATGCCCTTTTTCATGTCCTCAGTTTTTCCGCCTCAGTATGCGCGTGTATTAATTCTAGCCGCCACCTATTTTTTCTTTCTTTCTCCGTTTTGTCTGTGGATCAACCGTCGTTTTTATTCCTCAAAAGCTGCCCATTTTTCCTCCATTTGCCGCACTCAAAGCAGGCAACTTGGTTTTATCCCAATTTAATTTTACATTAATTATTCAGTATGATTACAATTAAAAGTCCACTTGAGGCCCAATTAGTTGCAATTTATCGTCCAAGGCCTCAATCTTCCATGTAATGCAAGTTAGTCATTTTCTTTATTTTCTCCTCGATTTTGATCCTTCAACTTTTATTCAAGTGAGATTTAGTCCACAAACTTCTGCTTATTGGCCAATTAATCCTTCTTTTCTTTCAAATTGTTTCAAATGAGTCCATCACTAAATCAAAAGAAAATTAACCCAAGTTAAGTAAAATTCAATAATTCGACAACATAAGAGTTTAGTAATATGCATAAATAAGTGCACAAATCGCATTTATCAGAGACCAAGACTAGAAAGCGGCAAGCGATAACAAGAAGCGAATGGTGGTCATCTTAGCCACAAGAGCAAATATCTCATCATAGTCAATTCTATACTCTTTGATAGTAACCTAAGCCAACTAACTGTGCCTTACTCAAGAGAACCATTCGAACGAAATCTGACTGAATATATCCATTTATTCCTAATAGGTTTCACAGTCGGGGACATATCACAGCATCCCAAGTTTGGCGGTCCTTAAGAGCATCAAGTTTTGCATTCATCGCTTGTTGGCAACACTCTTATTCCATAACCTGTCTATTGGAGGGCCTGATTGAAATCGAATTAAGGATAGAAGTCGTAAAGCAATGGGAGGAAAATTCTAATGACTTCTCGTTTTGATTATCATAAACAAATCACATTTATTTCCAACAAGTTTATTTGAGTGTTGATAGAAAACATGCAAACCAAACTTTGAAGAGGCAAGGTGACGATCAAAAGAAAATCAACATGGTTGAGAAGTCTAAGTATGGCATGCACGTCAAGACAAAGAGCCATATTGAAGATAATAGACTTAGAACTTTTAATCTCATATGTAAAGGTAATATGCTTCCATAGTTTAACAATATATCGTAAAAAGGCTCGAGTGTCGACTTTATACGCAAAAAATCATTATTTCACCAAAACACTTGCAAAATATTTTTTCAAGATAACGGATTCAATCTTATTCCATGAAATGACAATTATCTTGAAAAATATATATAAATATTTCTCGAAGCATTACCTTTATGAAAAGATTGGAAAAAAATTGGTTTATGCCATAGTGGATGTCCGGTAGAAAAACAGTAAATTTTTTTAACCGTTTTGACTTTTGAAAAAACAACGGCTAGTGGACCGTTCGGTACGATAGCGGACGTCTGGTATACTTCGTCTAGTAGGACAAATTTTTTGGCGGTTTCACTGCTATAAATACCTATTCACTTTCTCATTTGCCACAACATTTCTTTGAGCATTAAGTGAAGCTTTTATTGATTTCAACAACTCTTTTAATTCTTTAGAAGATCAAATTATTTACACATTGAAAAATTCTTGAGTGATCCAAATTATTATAAATTTTTTCATCTCAAGTTTTTTAAAGTAACACTTGAGCTATACTCATTGCAATCTATTGAAGTATTAAGCCTACTTCTTTTTCAATACTCAATTGTGAGCATTCCATATATTAAGAGAGAAGTTTTCACTTGTAACATTTCATTCTCTTATTTTCGATTGAAGGTCCTGTTGAGGTTCTGGAAAGCTCAACATTGTAAAAGGACCAATGCACCTTGGTTGTAAGTCATCGAAAGCTTTGTAGGAGGTTGAATTGCACCATAAGTCATATCACATTTAGTAGAAAAGGCGTTGCTCGTGACGGAGAGCTTGACAACGGGTGACGTAGATCGTGATTGGATCGAACCTCCATACTATATCATTTGTATCTTCTTTTCCTTTCTCTTGTTATTTTTCGAAGTTATTTTGCTTGGTCTTTATGAGATGAAAAGCCATGAAAAATGATTTATGAGATGAATAGAAGTAATCAAGTCTTCATACCAAAAATGATAGGGAACAGATCAATCAGAAAAACTCTAACCATGCCAAGAAAGTAATGATTATTACGTTCTACCACTTCATTTTGTCGAGGGCTAAAAGATCAAGATCAATGATAAATAATACATTTGGCCTATAAGAAAGATTGAGATGACTAGACATATATTTGCCTCTCGAATCAGATCGTCAAATTTTAACTGGGAAGGAAAATTGGTTGTTAATGAAAGCAAGGAAAACCTGAAAGATAGAAAAACTCACTCTTTGTACGAAGAAAATAAATGTACATGAAGTGACTATAATCATCAATAAAAATAATATTGTACTTATAATGAGCATGATATACCACAGGTGTAAGATTTTATACATACTATGAACAATATTAAAAGGGTGTGAAACATGAGAATCATAAAAGGAGTACGATAAAATCTTACTCTTAGCAAGTTTACATGAAACACAATCAAGAGAGATAGATGAAATTGAAGTAAAATTGAGATGTCCTAATTTCTTATGCCAATCAAAGATATTAAAAGTAGCAGAATTACAAATAATAGGAAAATAACATGTTTCGATTAAATGGGAAAGAGACTTCCCTCCTTAGGCCCCTTTGTGATTGTCCTTCCTAGATATTTGATCCAGCAAAAGATAACTAGAAGCAGAAAAAGATATAGTGTGATTGTCATCAACAAGTTGACCAACAGATATAAAACTTATTGATAAATAAGGGGAGACTAAAATATTAGGCAATTCAGGTGATATATCACCCATAGCCGAGATAGGAAGAGCATTAGCATCAGCAGTATACATATGGAAAGGTCCAGTATACAACCTAAGGTTACTAAGTAATAGAGGATCATGGATCATATATTTAAAGCACTTGAGTCTGATAACCAAGAAGAAAGACTAGTTGGTGAATTAAGTGAGAAACCTAAGGCAAACAAAGTAGAAATAACCATTTGTAGGATAATCTCAGGAGTGAAGGAGTTTTGGGAATGATTGAAAAGGTTGGAACTTTAGTGGGAACAACTGGCATAGAAGAACTGAAGGAGAAAGTGGCAATAGTAACATAACCTTCTCCATTCTTGTGTGGAAGACAAATAGGACATTCCTTAATGACATGTCCAAATTTCTTACAATAATTGTGTACTTTTTTGGGATACTGAAGAGTTATCTGACCAAACCCTTACAACTGCAACATTGTACATTAGACATATCCCGAGTTTTGAATTTTCTTTGAGTAGTATATGTAACAAAAATTGGTACTACTTGATTTTGTTGTTACTCCAAAGAGGAACGAGTGATAAGTCGATCTTTCTCCCTCAATAAATCACCCAAATAGCCATCTAATGTTGGAAGAGATTAGCGATTCATAAGACTAGATCGGATGTATTCAAATTCAATTTACAATTAGCTTGTACAGCCTCGAAACTATCGGGTGAAACTGAAGCATAGATGATATCTGTGTTCTTGGTCCAAACTTTAGAAAAATCAAAATAAAATTCTTCAATGGAGCAAGAGTCTTGAGAAAAATTTGTCAATTTAAACTCCAACTGAAATTGTTGAGCATTATAGCTTTGAGTGTAGATTTTAAAAGAACTTCCACGTAGCACTAGTTGACTTGTAAGGCCTCACATTAAGAAAAATTTGAGTATCAAATTAATTCAATGATCTAGGCTATAATTCGAGAATCTTTGATTTTCCAAGTAAGGCATTTCTCCTTGTCCTTCTCTCAATCAAAAGGCAAAATACTTCCATCAATATATCCATATGGATCTCCTTTGCCTCCAACCAATAATTGAAAGTGAAATGATCATGAAGATTAATTCTTGCCAGTAAAGCGGAAACAAAATGAATCAGTCTTCTCAGTTGACATGATGAAATCGGGTAAAATCCAGCCCAAAATAATTAGACCCCTAAACTGAAGCCCAAAAAGAGAAAGGTGGCACAAAAAACGAAAGCTTTTTAGTAAACCCATAGAGACGTTAGAAACTCATAGAGGTATCAAAACAAAATCTGCTTCGGCCAATACCCAAAAATAGACATGACCAAAACGCGAAAAACAATCTCAGATGGAGCAGAAAGTGCGAGCAACAACCATAGATAACGCCGACAATGATGAACAAAAACTTGACCACTAATGCTTACTATGATGAACCAACAACCAACCATGGATGGTGTCAAAGATGGACCCAATGGGGGTCCTGCAGGGTCAAGTGACCCCTCAAATTTTGAGATTAAGTTTTTATTTTTTTATTCTATATAGATAAGTCCTGCTTGATATCAATTGAAATCTAAATCAAAGTTAATGATTAATTTTAATAAACATATTTTTATGAAATCCTTAAATTTGTTTAACTTTTATCAAAATTTACTAAAAATTTAATTTTAATCTCTACCAAATGGGGCAAAATCACAATAAATTTTAATTTTTTCTTTTCTCTCACTTTATTTTACTCTTTCCTTCGCACCTTTTACCAAAACTTTAACCCTTCTAATTTTTTAAAATTTGTTTAAAATTTTTCAATTAAATTTTTAATTAATTAGAATCTAAATTTACATTTTCTCCTATCTTATTTGTGTATATAGAATGTGTCTGAATTGATTATATCCAATTTAACTTATATTTAATGAATTTTATTGTTTATAAGTTTTTCCTTTCGGTCAATTGAACTGATTAAAATATTGAATACACTATAAATTTTTTAAACATAAATATGAATTTTCTTGTGATGAACATAATATTAATAAAGTTATTGTTTGAAATCAAATGGATGAAAATTATGAGAAAAATATTAATGAAGAAATATTTCTTAAATGTAAATCTGCATTTTCTTGAATCAAGTATAAATAATTAAAAAATCAATAACAAAGTATTCGATTTGTACAGAATTTGATTGTGCTCCTAACTAAAAATTTCTGCATCCGGTCCTGAATGGTGTCGAAAATGTAAGCAACGACCACAAACATCATTGATGACGATGAACAGAGGACCCATTGCTGCGGACACCAACCCAACAGATGCAACCTCATGCTCGAGAAGGAAAATTTTGGGCTCTAAATGGTATTTTGCTGAATGATTCTCCAATGTGTTTTGCCTTTCATTTGTGGAAGATCATAGAAATATACAAGGTAACAAATTCTTTGTGCAAATGGAAATCAATCCCTGATTCTATGCAATGCATATAGGCTATATGATATATCAAATTAGCTATAAAGCCTCTAATACTCTATTTTGAGCATGTAAGCTAATGATACTTAATAAAACTATTTAGTACACTATGTGGAGGAAACTGGATGGGGAAGGAGTAGCAAAGTCAAACTGTCGCATCTGTGCAGTAGAACTAGCCTATGGAGAAGGTGGCATAGCTTGCCTATACTTAGAGCCGATCCTATGTTTGATGGGTCCTGAGGCGAACGATGAAAAATAGGCCCCCTAGCGACAAAATTCAAAGGTGTATTATGCGACTTATTGCTAACTTAAAAAACTAACATTAAAACAACAACGAAATATATCATAGAAACGATTTATATTATAAACCATCAAACCAAAAATTTCAAACAATTAGTTAAATACTATTCGTCTTGCTGTTTTAGAGGCAAAAACATCAATCAAATTGAATAACTTAGCTGCTCAACCATTTCTTTTTCTATTGATAACATAGCCAACCCATTTAATCTTTGTTGCGACATAGTTGATCGGAGATAGGTCTTGATCAACTTTAATTTCGAGAAACTTTTTTTTGCAGATGCAACTGTAACCGGTATGGTTAACAAAATTTGGTAAGCAGTATAAACATTTGGAAAACAAACATCCAATATCTTCAAATATTGTAGTACTTCAATTGCTCTTGTTGCTTGATTTGGTATATAACACCTCAAGACTTGTAACTCCGAACATAAATCATCCCCATTGATGTCCGAACGCCCATCATGTTGAAGATATTTCTCAAGATTCAAAGAAGAGTTCAACAAATTTGAAAAAGTTGCACCCCTTAACCTCTTCAAATTAAACAAAAATTCAAATATGTCATCATATTATTTGAATTGTTCAAATCGGGCCCTCAGAGAAGATAAAGTTTGATCAATTATAAAAATAAAGTACTCAATTCTAAAAGATTCTTCTGCTGATTGCTTTACCTCATCACTACCGCTTTCATCAAATTGTTTTTTTCTTTGAATTATGCGTTTTTCTGTAAATACAGTTTCAATTCCCATTTCGCTTGCCTTTTTTGTCGCTTCATCTTTGGCAATAGCAAATCCAATTTCTCTGTATTCTTCAAGAAATGAAACAAGTCCTTGTAAGAGATTGATAGCATGATCAATATTCATAAATTCAGTTTGAAGAAATTTACTCACAATATTGACATCATGCAACAATATGTACTAGATTATCATGCCAAGCAAAAACTCAAAATTTTGAAGGTCATGTGTTGCTAACGACTTGGCTTCACTCTTCACTTTAGAATCTTCATTACTTTCTGTCAAATCAAGTAATGCATCTCTTATCTGTACAGTTTGCTCCATTATAGGCTTCACACTT
This sequence comes from Olea europaea var. sylvestris, assembly GCF_002742605.1. Lineage (NCBI taxonomy): Eukaryota > Viridiplantae > Streptophyta > Magnoliopsida > Lamiales > Oleaceae > Olea > Olea europaea. The sequence goes on along the minus strand of NC_036250.1, from coordinate 16,748,618 downwards.
TCAACATGACTTTCCCAACGTGTTTGTGACAATGGCTTCACTGTCAACCCTTGTACATTATCTTTGAAAACTTTTCATCGCTTGGTAGAAGAAAGAAAACAATGTGTAGATACATTGTATCACTCCGAAGAAGGATACAGGTTTGGAACAATAGTTCACCATATCACATAATGCTAAATTTAGACTATGAGCGCCACATGGAGTATAGAAAGCTTGGGGATTCATTTCAAGGACTCTTCTTTGCACACCTTTGTGCTTCCCGCTCATATTAGATCCGTTGTCATACCCTTGCCCTCTAATGTCATCAATATCGAGATCAATTTTTATCAAAGCCTTTTGAAGCTCGGTTGCAAGTCCAAGTCCTGTTGTGTCATCTACCTTCAAAAATTCTAGCCCATGTTCTTGAACTGTAGGTAAGTTTGCCGAATCATCTACAAATCGTACAATTAAAGACATTTGCTCATCTTGACTTGCATCTGGAGTACAATCAAGTATAACTGCGAAATATTTTGCATGTTTAACTTTCTTGACAATTGAACTTCTCACCTAATTAGCCAACAATTGTATCAACTCATTTTGAATTTTTTTTTGCCAAGATACATATTTTGAATCTCTCTTGCTTTAGCCTGTCAAAAGTACTCTTGCATTACTGAATCAAATTCACTAACCATTTCCACTATTTGTAAAAATAGGCCATTGTTCTCAACATGTAGCCTCTCATGATCTCCTCGAAATGACAATGTATTTTTCGTAAGTCTTTTCACGATAGCGATTATCCTTGTTAATACATGTCTCCAATGTTCTCTTTCAGCATCAATCAACAATTCAACGCTTTTATCAATTGTAGTTTTTGATCGAAATCTATTTTCCAATTCAATCTAACTAGTCATGCAACGTAAATGCTCCTCATTTCCTTTATGACTTTTAATAGACCGATGCAAATTATGTCAATCTTTGAATCCATCATTACCTAGTTGGCCAACTTTGGTCACATTTATTGGTGTTTTAAACAACTTGCAACAAAAGCAAAAGATCCTATCCATAGACACTGAATATACTAGCCATCTTCTATCAACTGTTTTCCCATTTGGTAGCAATCGCTTATATTGTGAAGAATCGAAATGTCTATTTGTAGTCTTTCGGAAACGAGATGTCATCAACTCTTTTTAGACTTCTTTCAAATAAGTAATCCCTTGTTCTTTGATCAATAATTTTCCAATTCCCGGGATCATCCAAATTTAGAGAAAAGCAACCCTCTTCTTCCTTATCATCTTCTTCATTATTAGAAACGGGCTTCATCACTTCTTCTTTCTTATCATCTACTTCGTTAACATCGGTAGGTTGACTCACTTCTTCATCCTTATCATCTACTTCATTAACATGGGCATGTTGAATCTCTACTTCATCCTCATTCAACGCATTCACATTGTTGCTTTTGAAGTACTTGTTAATATCCTCTGCTTGACTTTGAATTAATGTAATTTCTTTTCGTTTCCTTTTCCTCTTTTGAGCACCAGACTCATGTTTAGGAGACATAGTATAGGAGTGAATATCTAATGTCCAATGATTAACCTAAAAAACAATTACACAATAGCTCAATCATCTTCAATTATAGATTTAAATATAGTTACTACGTGCGCCTGTGCAATTGTTCATCGTACAATAAGCAATCATAAAAGCCGACAAAACTGCAATTATATAAGTCAACAAGTTTTCAAACATTTCCAATATCTTCAATAACAAGTCAGGACAAGCCATTACTTACTTGAGAAGTGGAATTTTGATTAAGATTGTGGAATTACACCGTTGAGAATGATCCCATTTTCTGAACTAGGAGTAAGCCGATCGCAATTTTAAAAATTTTAATAATAGCTCCAAGTGCATTCACAATGGCCCCTACAAATTGAGACAGAGACATTTCTTAGAATCAACTAAAATTAAGAGGGTAAAATTAAGAAAGAAGAAAGATGGTAAATTAAGGAGTTGTAAAAAATTTTAGATAAGTGTAAGATTTTAATAATAATCTGCTAGACAAATAAAAAAGAAATAGGACTCTAAGAACTACCAGTTTGACCAAAGGTGAAAATATAGTGGACAATAGGCAATGTCTCAAGTGTAGGTTACCACCACCAATAATCAGTCTCTAATTCCCAACTATAGGCAATGTCTGAAGTGGATGACAATGCTCAACTGCCTAACCATTGTTACTGTAGATTTAATCCAAGACATCAAAGTGAAACTACAAGGCTCAAAGTTCAGTATTTTCAATCAACATTCATGAATTGTAAATACTGTTTCCACAATTACTCGTATGTAAAACACAAACAATTGTTACTGTGTGTGTACGCTTTGTCATTCTACAACTATTTCTTTGATCACTTTATGTGCAACAAGTCATTCTAGGATAGTAGCTTAATAAGAAATTGTATGATGCACGATGTCAAATGAAGTCAACAATATACGCTAGCACTAACCACTTCTTCCAAACCAGGTTCTCCACTTCAGATTCTTGGAAAAACTCATTTTGTTCAGAGAAGATCACAAAGGAAAGTAAAATACAAATGTGCAACCAAACGTGTGTGATTCTGAAAATAGAAGAGCTAAACATCAAATAGACACCCTCGAACATATTATAAAAAATCGAGATATAAAATTGAACTCTCTATATTTATCGCCTGGGTAAAAAATAATTTACCATGTTCATTACAAAGACAATCATCAAACACGAAATTCACATTCACACTCACATTCTAGAAAGAGGTTAATCTTGGGAAAGAAAAAAACTACATAATTAGTTTTTTAAAACATACAAACTAATCGCATCGAAAACACTAGCAATGCACCAAACAAATTCAATTAATCAATTCACAAAAATGCGAAAACAGATAAAGAATAATGAGAACAGTAAAGAAAGAGAAATTCAATTACACTAAGTACACGCCTAGCAATCTGGAGGTCCCTGGGGACATCAAGAGAAACAAAGCAAAGCTTCTCTTTAACATCATCTATAATGAAGCTCTCATCCATTACATTCACACTCCTATAACTCACCAATTCCTTCAAATAATTTGTGAGTGCCTTCCCCCCAAGATCCAGTCTTTTCGCCCCATAATTCAGGGTAAAATTCTGAAAAACTGGAGCTGTGTGAGTGAAATTGAAACCGCAATCCACCACCAAGCTACATTGTGCCTTTGAGACCAACCGTCCTACCAACTAAATTTGTATAAAATTTGGTTGTTTTTCCTAGGTCAAGGAGATGCCAGATGGCCAAGTCAGCAAGGGAATCAAGCGCCGACTCATTAATGCTCTCAAACGGTTATATGATTCTATAATTTACCAAATCAGTTGGCTCGTCTAATCCGATACATTCCAGTAATAAAATGAGAAAAAATTTTGGGCATTTGAACAAATGAAGCAATACCATCAAGCAATAATAGCAAACAAAATCAACACCTATGAAAAATGATTAAAATCCCAACACATTTGAAGTTTGAACTTACTTCCGCTTGCGAGTTGCGATGCGACGGACGAAGATGAGGTTGGGTTTCTGGTGCAGGCGTGCAGCAAATGAGTGAACCACGTAGCATACAGCTACAGACACTTAGACAAGCAGTGCTGCAGTAGCACCGGAGGTCCGGAGCTCATCGACGTCGAGCGGTCAAGAAAAACAGCAGCAGCCCTAGCCCCTAAATCGTATTATTCATTTTTTAGATTTTGGGAATTTAGGAATTTGGGTAAATGGATTGGGTTGTGATATTGGATTTGGATATATGAGTTGGGTTGGAATTTTAGGGTAAATGGATTGTGGGTTGGTGGATAATTAGTTTTGGGCTGCTCATATTGTTTATTAAAAAAAATTAGGGAAAAAAATAGGCCCCTTAATGGTCTTGGGCCTAAGGCGCGAGCCTCACTGGCCTCGCCCCAGGACCGGGCCTGCCTATACTGGTGAGTTGTAGCTATCTTTCCAGTTAGTCTTTACCCAGCTAAAGTTTCCTTCAATTGCGTCCAATATGCATCGATTTGTTGATGAGAATGCTGACACGAGGCAATGCAGCAAGGATATGCAATTCCATCTCTCCAAGAGGATAGAGGCGAGAGCATACTCGAGGGCTCAATTTAAAGACTACATGCATCAAATTGCATTCACCGGATGCCTGACCTACCTATTGAACCGTCATGAATAGGAGAATATAACTAGGTCATTTGAATTTGACCTACAGCTCAAAATTGCATGGCCCACCTTTTGGTTGGCATGCTGAAAATATCCAGGCCCAACATTGGGACGTATGGGCCTAGCATTGGAGTTGAAACAGACCAACGGTCAAAACGTTTGGATGTACATAACCTAGCATTAGACATTAACCGTCATTAGTAGATATACGAAAAGTTGAGAAAACCAGCCACCATCGGTATGCAGTTTAGCATTTTTCCTGTCTTCCTATAGCTGATGTTGTGTTACATAATTATATTTGATGGAAATGGTGTTTCTTCTCAAGTTTTGGATTTTGTAGATGTAGACAGACAATTATGAAAGGCCTCGAATTGATATCCATGATTGAGTTTGGATTTGGTCCTATTTGTCGGCAATCTTTGTTACAATCTACTGGGATATCAGAGTTGCGTACTCTTAAGGTTTGTTTCTTTCTCATCTTAGAACTGCAAGGTCATTCTCAAACTCCACTTAACACCACATTAAGCGTTACTTGGATGCATTGTCCATTTTATGATGTAAAACCTAAACAATTTGAGCATGAAATGTTGTTACCTAATGATTGACTTGTTAGCCAATAAATGAAACTTTAAAAAATAATGTTGGAGTTGGAATGTTTGGAAAGGGAATTAATTAAACTTCCAAGTGACGGATTTTAAATGGGAAAATTAGACACCCTTAATAATAATAATAATAATAATAATAATAATAATAATAATAATAATAAATTAAAATATATGCTATATTTTCAAAATTTTAATAATAATAATAATAATAATAATAATAATAAATTAAAATATATGCTATATTTTCAAAATTTTAGAGAATACATACATAAGTTAAGAAATAGACTCCTTTATATTATAGAATCCGTCAAGGTGTGAAAATGTTATTTTCATTTTATAGAAGAAGAAATCCTAGATTCTTCCATTTTGCTCTTGCAATTTTGGGTGATCGTCTTATGTGGTTTTCATGGTATCTTTTGATAATTTACCGCTTTCTTTAAATTGATAATTATGCTGTAAGATTAGTATGTTTAGAAAAGTATTTCAATAAGTTTTCCAACCATATAAGAAACTTAAAATTCTGGAGTTAAAACGAAGAAGTTGTGAGGCTTTGAAGTTTGAACGAAAAATCTGAATTTTTGCATGAAAATTGATAAAATTCGAAACGTCATCACATGATAACTTCTTCTACACTTCATTTCATACTTCCTATTGGTATGGTTGAATAGATCTTCTTGAGACATTTCTAATGGTATAAAGATCATTAATTTTGGCATTGAAATGAAGAATTATGCCCTTCCAAAGTTTGGATGAAAATATATTTTTTTTGCATGGAAATTGGTAAAATACGAAATTTCATCATGATAACTTCTTCTACACTATGTTTTATGATTTCTATTTAGTATGGTCGGATAGATCTCCTCAAGACCTTTTCAAAGGTATAAAGATCATTAATTGTTGCCTACAAACTATAGGCATGGCCCCATATGAAACTCTTTAAAGTAGAAAGTACATGTCCCCTATCCATTGGGATGAAGTTGGAAAGAATAGAATTTTGGGTTATGAAATTATTGAACGAATAGTTGAGGTGATTGGCAAAATTAGAGCCAGAATAAAGACAGCACAGAACCAACAGAAAAGTTATGTCGATGGAAGAAGGGAGGATTTGGAATTTGGCGTGTGCAACAGTTTTTCTAAAAGTAGCATCCATGAAGGGCGTACTAAGATTTGTTAAGAAGGGAAAGTTGAGACCACGATTTATTAGACCTTTTGAAATTCTCAAAAGGATTGGTTCTATGGCTTACCTACTTGCCTTATCACCTAGAATTTGTAGTAGTGTATAACGTGTTCCATGTTTCGATGCACAGAAAATATATTCATGATCTCAATCATGTGGTGAGTTATCAGGCATTAGATGTACAAAAAAACTTATCATATGAAGAGATCCTGACAATGATTTTAGACAGAAAAATACATCAACTCAGAAAACAAGGAAGTTTCCCTAGTCTAGGTCCAATGGCAAAATCAAGGACTTGACGAGTCAACTTGGGAGAATGAAGAAGAGTTTAGAACCAAGTATCTAGAACTCTTCGATATGTCAAGGTAAATTTTCGAAGACGAAAATATTTTGAGGAGTGATGATTATAAAGTCCCAAATTTTTATAGAAATGAATTATATTTTTTTAATATGTTATATTTTAATATTTTAAAAAGTTAGGGACTAAAGTGGTACATAGCAAATTTCAATTTTATTTGGGTCAAATATTTAAAATTGACCGAGTAATGATAAGTATATAAATATTGGGCTCATTAAATAGATCATAATTAATCATGCATATTAGGCTCGAGATAAAGTTAATTTAATTAAGCGAAGTCCAAATTACTGAGGTCGAAAGATATGTTGCTAAATTGTTTTTAATTAAGTTAAATTAAGAAATTTAGAATTTAAGGGTAACACGTGTAGAGCAAGTTTATTGGTAAGTTATGAATTGATTTTTTATAAATAAAAAAGGTGTAGAGAGAATGAGAGATTGGAACACAAATTTGTTAATATATTCACATGTTTCTAACCTTGAGATTCTCAATCCAGACTCATAATTTAACAACTTCTAAGAAACCTCCACACATTTACTTGCCATGTTATTTCCCCACTCACCCAACTAATATGAAAGATTCCCTCAAGTCCTTCATTTATGTCACATCACTTTACAGTTTCTTCATTTCAACATTTCATAACTTGTTCTCCTATATTTTTATTACTCATTTTCCTTCCTTATTTGGTGTATCAAAACAAGGACTTTGCAGAAGCATTTATAGTACATTTTTTTCAACATTATTCTTTTAGTTGAAACACATTTGAAAGTTAAGGCAGGATACGACGTACAAGTGATTTGTCCCGTTTAATTTTTGTTATTTCAAATTGATAAATATTTTTGTTAATGATATGAAATGATATATATGGCTATCCGGTACAAGTGATATGACTTGATATGGGTTCTTACCGATTATAAAGATATGATATGACAGTACGATTTATTTTGATATATGAATGACAAATATTATTTGAGATGGTACTAATATTTGTATCCTACTGAATATTCCCCATACTCACCTTTTTTTTCCCTACCTTATAGGTTAGTATGGGTCGTGTTGGAGCATGGCTGTTCGATGGTGTGCTTGTGCCTCGTTTCATGGGACAAAAGTCTAGAATTTAAACACGTAACTTATTTATTTTAATTTGGTAGCAATAGACATTTATGTTTAATTAAATTCTCAAACATGTTCAGTAAACAGTAGTTGTCTACTTTCTAGTAATTTAATTAGTTTTCATGTTCCTTTAAATTTTAAGTCGTGCTTTTGAATTTTCATTGGAAATAATATATGGTACGGTATGAATTATTAAAAGACCATGCATGTATGTTTAACATTTGTAAAATTCATTGTTGTTCCATCAATTATATAAAAAGAATAAATTACCACATATTAAATGAACATATAAATGAATTCGATGGCGACATAAATTTTATAAAAAATTTGGGTCATTACGCAGTTTAGCTTTTTCTGTGTCTTCCTAGAGCTGATGTGATGTTACATACTTATATTTGATGGATATGGTCCTTCTTCTCAAGTTTTGGATTTTGTAGATGCAGATAGATAATTATGAAAAACCTCCAATTGATATCTATGATTGAGTTTGGATTGGGTCCTATTTGTCGGGAATCTTTGTTATAATCTACTGGGATATCAGAACTGCGTACTCATAATGTTTGTCTCTTTCTCATCTTAGAACTACAAGGTCATTCTCAAACTCCACTTAACACCACATTAAGCATTACTTGGATGCATTTTCCATTTTATGATGTAAAACTTAGACAACTTGAGCATGAAATGTTGTTACCTAATGATCGACGCTTTAGCTGATAAATAAAAGTTTAAAAACTAATGTTTGAGTCGGAATGTTTGAAAAGGGACTTAATTAAACTTCCAAGTGACGGATTTTTAAATGTAGAAATTAGACCCCTTATGCTCTCTTAAAAATAAAATAAAATATATGCCGTATTTTCAAATTTTTAGAGAATACATAATAAGTTAAGAAATAGACTCCTTTACATTACAAAATCCATCGAGGCGTGAAAATGTTATTTTCATTTTATAGAAGAAGAAACCCTAGATTCTTCCTTGCATTTTGGATGATCGTCTTCTCTTAAGTACATGTCCGTGATTTTGATAGATTCTAAAGTAGCAAACTGTACTTTCAGTTTTTAATTCAATTTAATCAGTAATTATGTCAGATTTCTTAGATTACTTAGCCAAATACCGTTTATCTTCTGTGTTGCAAGCCTTTTGCCCCGACCATGGTTATGAGAGTTGGCGTATTGTGAGTTATTTATATGAAGGACTAACACCTTGGAAATGCTAATTCGTTGATATGATGTATAATGGTGATTTCTTGTAAAAGATTTGGATGAGGCCGTAGAGTACTTAGATGACCTAGCTGAAAAAGCTCATACTTGGACCTAGTGCCACCGATAGTACTAATAGGCTGGGACCCATTGGAAGCCCTACTAGCACAAGTATTTATCATCTTAGGGAGGAGGATAGCTTAGAGTCAAAGTAGAAGCCCTCATTAGAGAACTTGAAATTCTACGTGCTAAGACTCGAAGCCTACACAAACTATTTCCTATGTTGAGGCTCTAGGACTTTGTTTCGTGTGTGTGGTAGAATTGATCATCTAGCAAAATAGTGTTCTACTTTAGCTGAGATGAGAGGGTTTATGAGGAACACTGTAATGCCTTAGGTATGTACATAAAGCTTTATGCTCTTTTCTCTGAAACCTACAATTCGGGGTGGCGGAATTACCCCAATATCAGCTGGAAATCTGAAACCCAGCAATCTGTCTAGCCAAATAGAGCTTACACTACACCTTTATATCAGCCCACAACTTCTAGGGACTCCTTAGAGGACACCTACACACTTTTATGGAGGTACAAGGTAAAACCAATCAAAAGTTTGAGACTATGATTACCTAAATTGTTAAGTTTTTCACCCATTTATACTTGCATTTGTATGATAGATTGATGCCTAAATGTACTAAGTACCTTTATATTTTGATCTAGGTTGCAAAATGGATGAATATGATGGAAAATTGGTCTCGCTACATTCATATATAATCAGATACACACACTGGGTACATAGGGTGATGGACGCTGCTCATTGATATTCTTGAGCTTGATCAGCGGTATTTGTAGGGCTGCAAGTGTCACCATCCCATAAGTGGAAGCGCCTGAAAGACCCAGTCCTTTCGTCAAGCGCACCACTTCAGAGGCTCAGAACAGAGCCAGGCAGAAACATAGGAAAAGATGGAGAATGAACGTCGTCGACAGCAGGCAACAGAGCCAGGATAGACGGTCGAGGATGTAGAAATGCCATAGGCTCCACCACCATCTGTTGATGTTGACACACAGATATTGAGGTAAATGTTTGCTACTATGACCGGCTCCAGTCGAGACATTCAAAGCCTTCAACAAGCATTTGAGGCTATGAGTACAGACATCCAGCAGGTGTAGGATGACATACCAACCATTCAAAACTTCACATCAAATGCCAGCAGAGATCCCCGACAGTGAGAAGAGAAATCGATACCATGAATGGGAGGTTGGGCATGTATATAGACCGGGTAGACGACATCCAGTTGAGAGCTATTGAGACATGGGATTATCTAGGCAACATTGAGACACAAGTTAGAGAACAGTCTACTATGATTCGAGGTCTTCAGGTAGAGCTAGCTCAGCAGTCTGATTTGATGAGGCAGATCTTGGCACGAATACCTCTACCACCAGAAGACGGCACTATAGGTCCAGTGTTCTACCACCACCTCCATACTAATTAGGGAAGTACCGGTTACCCCACTTTTGTGCTTTCATTTAATAATTGTTCTTAAATTATACCTGTTTTAACTTCTACTTTATCTCAACATTGAGGGCTATGTTATGTAAAAGTTTGAGGGTAGCATAATTTGGCATAATTTTGGGATCCATTTCTCATTGGACTACTTATATTCATCAATAACTGTGTTTGATGACTGTTATCTATTCATTGTCAAGTGTTTTAAAAGAAAATCATGTTTTATTTAGCTTTGTTATGATCTTGTGTGCTTGTGTGGGTTTGGTCGGCTTGCCGACAATAATGTGAATATTGGAATAAATATGCAGCAGGAACTATGGATATGGTGCATAATTTAATTAACTTATACTTGTTGATATGAGACTTGACATTCTTTTTGCACGCTGCTCATGCTCTACATGTTAGGTTAATTGTTGAATTTTTAAACAAAGTAGGAAAAACTAGGAAAACCTCTATTATATTGGACTATAAACCAAATTTAGAATAGTTTGGAGATAGTTCAGCAGTTATAGAAGAACTTTGAGATAGGTAAGGTTTTCGTGCATGAAATTTTACTATGTAGATTGCCTAAACCAATGAGATGAAGATTAGGTGAAAGTCTGGAGTTGAGGGTTGGTTTTGGAGACTAAATGTCTAGAAAAATGGAAAAAAGGGGCATAAGATTAAGATTAATCTAAGTTAAAATAACACTTCTCTCAAAGCCTTTATGGTTCGAACAAGTAAGCCTGTAAGAATATTTTGAAATCCGGTACCCTAAAGCCAACTAGTAAACTCGTTATGTGGGTCATATAGAAATCAAAAATTGGAGAAGTTAAAAAAAGTCGTCTTATAGAGTCTTTATAACTCGAGTGAATAAGGCTGCAAGGGTTAAAAATCTAGTGCCCTAAGGCTAACTAGTTTGGGAGTCATTGGCCTAAAGCTCGCTACAGGAGTTATATAGAAAGCAAATGAGATGATGACAATAAAAAAAAATAAGTGAGCAAAGACACAACAACATGAAGGAAGCCCTTGGACATTTAGTTGATAAAACTACGCCTTTGACGCAAGGCAAGTAATTTAGTTTAGTCTTAAAGGTTGAAGCAATTAAATAGGAGAGCCTCTACTTGTTTGCATGTGAATTTGTAACAGTGAGATCTATCCAAACTAAGAGAGGGTAAAGACTACAGTTACCTAAGCTCCTAACTTAAGTACACATCTCGGGATAATTGAGTGAAAATAATAAGTTTGGGGAGGTGTGTATCGCTCAAGCAAAGAAAGAAAGTATTTACTACTATGGGTCAGGAGTGAACTAATCATAAACTTGATATGTTGACATAAGTTCACACATACCCGTTGAGTTATGCATCAGGTAAAGGTTGATTTTATTTGTGCACTATTGAAACTGTTTCTTGTGTTGATTATTAAATTCCAATCTTGAGACACGGCTGGTTGTCAAACCATGTTTTGTGTGGAGTTAAGTCACTATCTTGTTTGATAACAAACAATAGCTTAAGTTTGGGGGGTTTGTTAAGTGCACTTTAATACACTTATTTGGCCACAAAGCATGGCTAATTGTTGATCAAAGTGTTTAAATTATGGCTTAACTTTGTCCAATTTCATTTTGTAGGACTATATAGATAGATATGATGGGATTCAAGACAAAAGATTCGAAAATGAAAGGAAACGAAAGTTCAGGGACCAAAGTATAAATAACTTAAAGATGACCCGAAGGATGAATCGAGAATGTAAATGTGTTAAGTACTAATTTTGTGATAATATGGGATGTTAGAAGGCAGAAAATGAAGAAAGGAGGTCAAAGCAAGAATTCAAAGTTTAAGGACTAAAATGTAATTAGCCAAAAGATGAACCAAAGGTTGCAACAATGATGTGAAAAATTAAAGGACCAATAGGTTGAAATTTTGAAGTTTCGAGAGACAAAGAATTGGAAAAAGAGGCCAAAATGTGAAAAAGCAGTATTCAGGGACCAAAATGACATCTCTAGAAAGAAACATTTAACCATGCGGTCGTATGGTTAGAACCACCATGCGATTGCATGGTGATATTCAGAAAAGGACTTGGACCGCATGGTGGTATTTAGAAAAGGACTTGGGCAGCCTCATGTGAACCCATGCGATCGCATGGTTGGGTTCCGGTGTGGAATTTTTAGTTTCTTCTTTGTGTAAAACTTTTATGGAAACAAGTCGTGGCACCTATATAGAAACCCTAAAGCTGTTGATTAAAGGAGTGGATGCATTAGGAGTCACAATAACATACTTTGAAGGAGAATTCGAACGATAATAACAAAGAGAACACGAAGATCGACATGATTTCAAGTATATTATTAACCCGGCAATGTCGTTTCTTCAAGTTTCTATGTATTTTCTTATTTTTTCTATGTTAGGCTAGGAATTTCTATACTAGGAGAACGATGAACCTTGTGATGTGAATTTTTATTTCTAGTTTTACAATATTGGCAATAGAACATGTTCGGTGAGTTTTGAATAATTATATGTACACGTGATTGCGTGAGTTTGGTGGCTTATTTCATACATTCGAGAGAGATTGTTGGATATAATAGGAGCATTGATTCTTCAAAACTTCAATCGTGTGTCAATTTGTAGAACTAGGGTTAGAAGTGAGCGTTGCATGGGGATTCGCTATCCTAGTGCACCTTTCATTCATGAATTTCATTAACTTTGCATTCAACTATCATTTTTCATTTTTATTTCATTTAATTCATTCATATTTGCATACATAATCTAGTTTAGGTATAGCCAAGTTACAAATATCACTTTGACAATTTAGTTTCGTTTAAGGCTGAGATAGGTAAAATTAAGCTAACTCAATCTCTGTGGGATGACATTCGGAACTCTAAATTCCACTTTATTACTTGTTACGAACTGTACACTTGCGGTTTTAAAATTGAAATAATATTTTCGTGAACACAAATATTAAATGACAAAACTTTTATGAATGCGATCAAAGTTTTTCAATGAGAAGATAAACAAGAAAAAATGCAATGTAAGTTAAAAGTCCTTCTCAAACTTTTTCTCTATTTTAAAGAAGAAGAAGAAGAAGAAGAAGAAAAATAAGAATAAGAATAATAATAATAATAAAATTTTAGAAACTTTGATGAATAATGTGAAGTACGAAAAGAGAGATGAAAGACTTTGATGAAGATAATGATTATAGTGTTTGAAACAATCAAAGTTTTTTTTATATAGAGAAATAAATAAAATGAATGCAAATGTAAGCTCAAAGAATCCTCTCAAAATATATCTAACTTTGATGCTTTTGAAAAGTCTTTACAGAATGGAAAGAGTGAGGATATTTATAGAGTTCAAAATGCCAAAAAATTCTGTAAGTTTGGATGATAAGTTTCGTCGACTGCCTCATGTTGGGAAGACCAATATAGTCGTTGTACACTAAGAATCCCAAATTATTTAGTAATCTCTCTCGGAGAAAATTAAATCTATCATCTCATGTAACCTTCATATATTTTAATAAAATATGTGAACATGAAAGTAAGTATTAAAATCATAGAATATCATATGAAGAAATATATAAAATGAATCAAATGCAAGCTCAAAGAATTCTCTCAAAATATATCTAACTTTGATGCTCTTGAGAAGTCTTTAAAGAATGGAAAGAGTGAGGGTATTTATAGAGTTCAAAATGTCAAAAAATTATGTAAGTTCGGATGTCAAGTTCCGTCGACCGCCTCATGTGAGAATGGTCAAATTTTGGTATGTTTGAAATTTTTGGTCGACCATCTCTTTTGGCCGGTCAACCATCCGACAGTTTCGATCTTTTTACATTTTGTCCCCTTTTGGTCTAATTCAAAGGTTTTAAAAAGCATGAACTTTTGGAAAGTATTTTTAACTAGTTTTCAAGGTAAATAATGTTTTAAAAATATGATCTAAGTTCAAACATAATTCTGAAAATTAATTTTACTTTTATTCAAAATATTTTTCTGCAAGTGAAAATTAGAATAGCTTTTAGTGCACAAAATATTTTTGAGCTTTTATCATACGTTGCTAAAGATCAAAGTATTAGTACTTTTACATTTGAACTAAGAAGCCTAGTCTTTGACGTGTTTGAAATTTAGCATTCAATTTGTCACACCCCCTATATATAGATAACTATACATTCATTTGTATAAACATAAAAATTTGACAACTCGATCTAGCCAAAACATTGCACATTTTTTTCAAAGATAAAATGAAATATGTATCTTCATAATAAGGTCCCTGAATATCCTCATCTTATATCCTGTGATGTTTATATAGCATATTACGATAAAAACTATAAATCCAAATTTCAACATATTTACTTTGAGATTATAGAAGTATCTATCATACCATTTCAAAAGTCATTCATTTACCATACAAAATTTTCAAAAGTATAAATAATAGATTATATGACCAAAAGAGTAGCCCAACACAATCCTATAGGTCGTCATCCATGTAAATCGATCTTCGGGCTCCCAAAAGAGTTTCACAGCTAGCCATGTCTCTACAAAGTTTCATGCTTACCTAAAATGCAAGAACTATATAAGCTAATGACTAATGAGTAAAAATCATGTATGTTATGAGTAGAAGTAATATGAGTACATGCCGCCATGTCATTTCTTTAAAATATCATATGAGGCATCATATTCAAATATTCATCAAAATTAACTCAAAATAGTTTCATTTGAAATCTTTTCTTTTCAATGGGCCCTTGACTACCTACTATACACCGAATAGAGCTCCGCGCAATGTCAATATTAATAATCAATAATCGAATGAGCAATACGACATCAACACCGACAAGTAGACCAGCTTCTTGTGACCACTAGAGACCATTCTCTAACTATCCCTATGATCACCCAAGAAGTATCTCACCAGGCACTGCCAATAATCATAATATCGTAAGGGCACAACCGAGTGGTCCATCCTCTCGTGATCACTAAAGGTCCATTCCCTATTTGCCTTTACAATCACCTAGGAAGTATCAAACGTAATTAGGGTCAACGAGCCAACCTGAACCGGCTCAAGAGCCGAAACTCATGGCTCGAGCTCGAGTAAACTAACACAGGCTTTTTTGAGCTTGAGCTCAGCCGAGCCGAGCCCGAGCCAAAGCCAACTCAATTTTTTCTCTCTCTATCTCTTTTTATTATGCTACCTTTCTTAAGGCGGCAGCAGCCAACTGCCTTATGAAAATAAAGCAACGCTTGCTGCCTTTTTTTTCTTTTCTTTCTTTTCTTGGTTTTGTTATTATTATTTTTAAATAAGACTCAAGCCCCAGCACGTGAGCCACACGGGCTGGCTTAGGCTAAGCCCAGAACCTAAAAATGGGGCTCGACCCGAGCCGGCTCGAGCTTTTTTCGGGCCGAGACATGGGCTGTCTGAGCCCGAGAGCTCAATTGACATCCCTACCCGCAATGCCAAAACATATCACATAAGCATGCTTCAATGCTCTAATAGTGGTCAACAAAACATTTATGAAGAAAGCTCAATTTTGAAATCATGTTGTGCATGCTAGATTTTCAATCATGGACATACATCGTGCATGCACATGAAAATTCTCATAAATGACATACTTAATCGAAACCGATGTCAATATATTTCAAAACCACATACTCAATAATCATAACCATTATATGAAGAACAATGAGCTCCTAATCAAATTTATGCAAATATTATAGTATTACTATATCACAAATACTATGTTCTTGCATTGTAGTTGTGAATGGATTTTTATTTACCTCTTTGCCTTTGTGGGTGATCTTTCCACTAGAAGTAGGTTAAGTCTCCTTTTTACCTAATGTCAGAGGATAATCTGTATTACCAACATATGACTCTTTACTATGAACATCAATGCCAAAATAGATCAGACAATGTTATTACTTCAAGTTAACAATTGTATCCAAAACAATTCCATAAATTTCATTATTTTCCTAGTCTAATCATGAATGTCACCATCATCTAATTGTCTCCAATGGCCTAACACTTAATAAAATTAATTTTCCAAGCCTTAGAGATGATTAGTGCACATGTAAAGATTGAAGTTATGTAAATTACAGAATTAGACAGAATCTGTTTTTAAGTTTTGGTTGCTGCCATGTCCCATTTCATCTATCTTTTCACACCCTTAACTACATCCATTCATTCCCAATCTTTTACCACACTTACATAACATATATATGAATATAATCATGTCATGAATTCACCATAAGTACAGGATTTTCAGCCTCAAGTTATGTCCTTTTTTTAGCACATTGAATCAGGTAGCTTACTGTGACTGCCTTTGGTTTCCTTTACTTATCATATCACAAATCAATTTCTAACCTATTAAAACTTATTTCAATACCTATAAACCTTATATGAGAACATTCAAAGTGATACATATATGTTCCCTTCAAAGTATAAAATAAGATTCAAAGTTGTATTACTAAAATCCAGCAACAATTAATTTCTGTCCATATTGAGTTAACTCAAGTTCTTGCAACCAATTACCCTGTTTTCTCATCATTAAATCAAAATTCCCCAAAATGATCTCAATCAAGTCCGAAGTTCATAAAACCCTCAAAAACAATAAAGACTAAGCTCAAAACAGTGAATTAACTCAGCTGCCTAGACCTCCAATTCCGGCTTTCGTTTTTCTATTTCTCTTTGGCTCTTTTCTTTTCTTTTTCACTTGGAATCAATTAAGGGATAAGTTGAAGGAGTTAATATCTTATGTGGAAGATAGATATAAAGTATTTAAGGAGCATGCATAATGCTTAGTAATGAAGAAATTGGCTATAAAAGGACAAGTGGCATCAAGCATTAGAAGTTTACAGGTATGAGGTGGTTTTGTAGTAAAAATCTGATTTTACACCCATCATTACAGTAGAAAATCAAGCGTATCTGACCTATCTTTGTGTTTATACAACCTAATTTAATTTTCATAGGATCCTAAAATAATTTATAGAGTTAATTCATTAACCGTTCATTCGATTCCTTACCCGATTGGCACCCGATTCTCGACCGACTTCAACAATTTTCACCTCAATATTTATAATGTCACGTGAGCCTTATATTATTGTATTGTGTCAGTGTCACTTCATTCTTCATGTCCCAAGTATGTTAAAGACTTAGTTAGAGTTTAGGGTAACCATGATTAACCGAATTAAAAGTGAGAAACTTTACTGATAATGATTCCAAAACTTTCAAGATCACAATCGTTGAACACATCAATATCCTACATCTTGATTAAACTAAATTTTGCATCATAGCTCAATGTAAGATTCTCCACCTAGGTCGAGGAGTTGAAGACTAACACCATATAAAGAACTTAAAACCTCTATAATTTGAATGCATCATTTTAAGATAAAGCAAATAGGATAATTGAGGCCAATGACATTGTAAACAGTATGAAATGCATGAATTATATTGGCCAAATGCGAAATGTGAAGTTGGGGGTATTACACAATCTCTCTTTTTGATCTTTCTCCGAAGTTTAGCTTTTAAGCTCGTCTTTAAAGATCTTGTCTTAAATACTTGACTTCAATCTTAGCCTTCATTGTTAGTCCTATTTGTAATGTGATGGTTGTGATCTTTTGGCAATGATTGATTAATTTTAACGTTGAATGTTTCGAAGACATTCATCACATAAAATTAATTTTTATAAAATAATATTAACTTGTTTGTTATGATAAAAACATAAACAATAAAGTCAACCATAGGTCAAAAATTTCGAATATGATATTTGGCATACATTAGAAGTTACTCATGTTGATACTAACAAAGTGAAAGAAACTAAGATAAATCTATTAGTTAAATATTTTGAAAATTTCTTTACGAAGGAAAATGATACAAGTGTTGATATGATCACTCGTTTTTACCGATATTGTTAATGGTATTAAAGGATTTGATAGAAAATTTACTAAAAAATGCAGTGAAGTTGTCAAATCTTTCATTTTATCACAGAATACACCTTAATTTTTCACTTTTGCAGCTGCAGTCCTAAACCTTTAACTTTCACTACAGCTAGAGTCCATTTGACATATTTCATCCACTTATCCGTTAGTCAACCCCTAAATCAATTATTTGACTCAATTTAACAAATTAAGTGAAGAATAAAATTGTGAATTTACATTTTCTAAAATAAAATAATTAAACAAAAAATAAAAAGAATTAACTGTTCGTCCTTTCCAAACACCCCATCCCCCAAATCCCATCCCAACACCTAAACTCAATAAAATAGCTAATGTCGCCATCTCCCATTGAGAATGCTTAGGTCTCTCTCACAGGATTAGAGCTCATTGAGAATATTGATAGAAAAGATTAAAGGTATTAACACATATCTATTGGAAGAGCTCTATAGAACATTGATGATATATGAGCTAAATACAGCAAGACTAAGAAGAAAACAATGAAAAACAAAGAAAAGGAAAACCTTCAAAATGCTTTAAAGTTGATGATTGATAAAGATACTTCGAGCAAAAATATGAATGATGAAAAACTTGATGACCTAGTTCTTTTTGTAAAAATTGGAGGGATCTTCACATTAATCGACGATTTCAAAAGAAAAAAGAAAAGGGCGAAGAGAAGAGTGATAAGATTGTTTGCTATGATTGTGACAAACTTGGTCACAAGATAACCGAATGTTCGACAGAAAGAAAGCACTTCAAGCAACATAGGATGAGAGTGATGATGATGACCATGAGAAAGATGAAAGTCAAGAGGATATTGCGAATATGTGTTTCATGGCTATAAAAAATGAGGTAAATTTAAATAAAAGTTGTTCATATGATGAGTTATCTACCTCTTATGATGAAATTCTTGAAAAAATTGAGAAGCTTGCCCTAGATCATTTTGTTCTCAAAAAGAAAAATTCTTTATTGGAAAAGAAGGCAAAAAAAACTTTTAGAAACTCAAAATGATTTTGAAAAAGAAAAAGTCAATTGCAATTCTTTAATTAATGAGAATTCCTCTTTACAATGAAAGATTTTAGATTTGACTCAAATTATTTACAAATTTACTCAAAGTAAGAAAAATTTTGATTTAATACTTGTTGAACAAAAATATGCTTTTTATGGAAGACGAATTGGATACAAACCATTTCTAAGACAAAAGTCTCTTAAAAATTATTTGTTAAAGCCTCTAATTCCCCTATTCCAGATGTCACGTGTGGCTTTTCAATAAAATGGACATGTTGCATTTTATTTTCTATAAAAAAAAAAGATTATATTTTGAATGCACCTACAAGTGGATTCAAAAGACCACTAACACTAACTACCAAGGACCTAAGGTTGTATGGGTCCCAAAGACCGAAATTTGAATTAATTTTGTACTTACCAAAAAAAATAAAGAGTAAATGGTCCTTGGATAATAGATGCTCAAAGCACATGACCAAAGATCAAGCTTTATTGTTAAGTTTTAAAATAAAATGATGGTGGTCATGATATTTTCAAAGATAATATGAAAGTAAAAAAAGGATAATACTATTTGTACACTTTCTATGTACATAATAGATGACACCCCGTCCATGTGATGGGGGTGTCGACGATTATGTATTCCAAAAGTGTACATATAGCACTACCTAAAGAAAAAATCATTGGCATTGGAATTATCGGTAATCATTCATCTCCCTCGATTGAAAATGTTTTCCAAAGAGATAAATTTAAACGTAATCGACTTAGTTTTAGTCAATTGTGTGATAAATGTTATCATATTGAGGATACTACATCAAAAGAGGATATATTTATAGAAAGTTAAAGTAAGGATTTTTATGTTATAAACATTGAGTTTGAACGTGGAGAAAATTGTTTATCAAGTTTTAAAAGATGATACTTGGTTATAGCATAAAAAATCATATCATGTTGGCATGGTCTTACTTTCATAATTTTAAAATTTGTTTTGTTAAAGGTTTGCCAAATTTGAAATTTGAGAAAGACAAAATTTATAATGCATGTCAATTTGGAAAACAAGTACATAGTTGTTTTAAATAAAAGCAACGATCTTCAACTATAAGATCTTTACAACTTCTCCACATGGACATTTTTAGAACATCTAGAACCATAAACTTAAGTAACAAATATTATGCTTTCTTTATTGCCGATAGCTTCTCTAGATTTACTTTGTCCTATTTTTTAACCTAAAAAATGAAGCTTTAAATACATTTAAACATTTTTGTAAAATTGTTCAAAAAGGAAAGGGGTACATCATCTCAACCATTAGGAGTCATTATTTGATGATCATTGCAAAATCAATGGTTATGAATATAATTTCTCGGCTCCAAGAACTACTAAAACAAAATTGTGTAGTGAACATTGCAAGAAAGGGCTCGTACTAATGCTAAATAAAAATAGTTTACCAAAATATTTTTGGACAGAAACTATTAACAACGCTTGTTATATTGTGAATAGAGTTTTAATTAGTTGAAAGAAAGGAAAAAACTCCATTTGAATTTTGTAAAAATAGTGTTCCCAATATCGAATACTTTAAAGTGTTTGGTTGTAAATGTTTAATCTTAAACATAAAAGAAAATTTGATCCGAAGTTCGATATTGGAATCTTTCTTGGATATTCATCTACTAGCAAATCTTATCGAGTCTTCAACACAAGAGCATCAAAATGAGATATATTTTGAGAAAATTCTTTAAGCGTACATTTGTATTTCATTTATTTCTTCATATAAAAAATTTTGATTAATTCAAACTCTTTAATCATCATATTCTTCAAAGTGTTTTTTTTTTTTAATCTCTATTTTGTACTAAACTTATTTCTCTTATTCATGAATGAGAGATATATTTCGAAGAAGATCTTTGAATATATTTCGAAGAAGATCTTTGAACTTACATTGCATTCATTTCATTTATTTCATCATATTTAATATTTTGATTATTGATTCAAATTTCTTAAATTACAATCTTCACAAAAGTTTCTCATATCTCTCTTGATACTAAACTTATTTCTATCATTCACATAAAAGATATATTTTGAAGAAAATCTTTGAACTTACATTACATCTAATTCTTCTACTTCTTTATATCAAAACTTTGATTGATTGAATCAAACTTGAAAAATCATTATATTCATCAAAGTTTCTTATCTCTTTTATGATACCTAATTTATCGTTATTATTCATTAAAAAGGAGAAATATTTTGAAAAGATTTTTGTGTACTTATTTTTTTCATCTTTTCATTGAAAAACTTTGATTGATTGAATCAAATTTTGAAATCATCATATTATCAAAGTTTTATTATTATCTAACATTTGAGCTATCATTTAATATTATTCATTGAAGTGTTAGTCTCTCTTAATACTTAATTCATTTGTATCATTTATTAAAAGAGAAATTTCACAGTAAAATTATTGCTCTAAACTTATAGGTCATATTGAGGTCTCATGAAAACTTGATAGTACAATGATCGATGTTCCTTGTTGTAAGCCATCATTGTGTCATATTGAAGTCCCGTAAAACTTAATAGTGTAGGTCATATTGAAGTCCCGCAAAGCTCAATATTGTATAAGGATCAATGTTTCTTGTTTGTGACTCACCGAAAGCATTGTAAAGAGTTGGATTGCACCATAAGCCAATCAATATAATGAAAAGGACTTGGTTGTGCCGGAGAGTTTAATAATGGAGGACATAGATAGTTGCTTTGAATCGAACTTTCACAATTATTGTTTGTTAATTCTTTGCCCGTTTACTTATCATTATTTCATTTTATACCCCCACTTGGCCCCCATTAAATCCTATTTCAATTTTCTCTCTTCTATTTTCAACCACACATTTTTTCATAAATTAATGTTACACGTAAATCGAAATTTTTTTTTCTTTTTCAACAACTCAAAAAAAAATACTATTCCATCCATTTTCATTTCAAAAAATGAAGGCCAGACGGGGGCTATGTTTATTGTTTGATTGATCTACTTGCTTTATATGCTTACGATTAATAATAGATCACGCGTTCTAACTTGCTTAATTTAAGCTCTCTCTTTTTTCCGAAAAATTTAAAAATAAATTCGCCTCCCTCTTGATTAGTTATTTTTGGACGATCACAAATAAGATTGTAGGCTTTAGAACAGCCAATATTATGTGATCCAGATGAACAAACATTTCTAGTTTCAATAATATGTTTTTTCACTCAATACAAAATGAACCTACTAAGCCCCTGTGTTACGGTCATTCTTTGGGAAAAATGAGTTTTTGAATTATCATTTTTAAAAGAATGTATGGTTAAAAAGTATGAAAATTTTGGATTTATATGCAGAATATTTTATTGTGAAAATGTGTGATTGAAAATAAGTATGATAAAAAAAAGAGTTTTGAATGACAATATTAATATAATTGAAACATATACTATATTGAAAGTTCAATATCCAGAATATTTTATTATTTGAAACAGGGATCAATAATAATGCGAAAATATTGAGAATATCTATTGAAATATCAAAAGAAAATTCCATCTAATTAATTTCCACATATTTCTCGTTCGGACAACATATAAACAATGGGCCTTCACTTGCAAAAAATTGGGTTTGAATTTCCTAATATGCGGGGTCCTTTACAATTCCATTAACTATCTATTTATTATTTATATCTAATAAATACATCTATCAGATGATTGTATAGTGATATTATATATTAGCAACTTAATCTCTTGTCCCAGTGGACAAAATAAAAACTTTCCATAGTTGATGTGGTAGGAGAACATTATGATTTTCTAAAATAGAGAGAACTATAAGTAATGTTCTCTTACCACATCAGTATTGAGATTTTTTTAATCAATTTCATTATATATTAACAAATTGAAATTTATGAGATGCTCAAATTTAAATTATGAATATAATTTTTAGATTATACAATAAATATATGCGTCTAATTAATGCTGGTAAGCGAAACTTTTGATAAAAGTTGTTTGGGATGATGATAAATGGTTCAGAACCATTCTTTGTTATACATCATCTTGAATTAATTTCTTGATTATTACTATTGAGAACAAAGTGCTTCATATTTCTGTTCGGGGAATGCTATTTTATACGCAATCACTTCCCAATTATAGTTGGCTTCTAATATTTTTCATCTAATAATTTTTTACAGTCCAATGTATGTAAAATCACTCCACCACAATGCATTGAAATGAACAATAAAGAATGCTAAGAGTACGTGTTTAGTTTGAACCATTATAAGTTATCTTAAATTCTAACGATTTTTTATCTTAAATTCTAACGATTTATACTTTATAACTCAATTTTTCAATTGTCATTTTGATTTGACATTTCTGATAGCATTAGGAAAGAAATTAAGAAGTTGAAAATAATAAATAAAATGCATAATTATATTATTTAGATCCTCTCACAAGACATTTGAACTAGAAATTCAAAAGATAATTTATTTAGATGTATTTATTAATCAAAGAGATTGACGATATTCTCGTATACTAGTTTTAAATGTTTTAACTCAAATTGACATCCTGGAAAGAAAATCCATTAATATATTATTTTTTTATAAATCTATGACAAGCCTATAGGGAGATGATGTTGATTCTAAGACAAAAATCTTCAAAAGAAAAATGAGGCAAATAAGAAAGATGATCACATTTAAAAAAAGGCATATATTCTTGAAGAACATATAGATATATTTTTTTTTTTTTTCAAATTTCAGAAGATGTTCAACTACTTGAAATATTGAAGTGAAGATATCTCAATAAGTTAAGTCGTTATAAAAAAAGATATTTAATCGAAAAGAAAAAGTTGTTAACAACACTTTTATACATGTGTACTACATATTATTTGAATAATGAGGATATTTAAATAATTTTTTCGAAGCATACCGATGTAGAAATAATTGGAAAAATAAAAAGTTTTGATCTAGGCAAAATTAAACTTACTAGAGAAATAGAAGGTTTTGAACCTACGATCTGAATACCTACATGTGTAAAGCCAGTAGTAAATATGCGAAAATGAAATAAGAAAATCGAAGTTGTAAAATATACTATAAATGGCTTTGAATATAATGATTTTCACAAAAAGATTTGTACAAGCAGATAAAATTATTCTATAATGGATGCAATCACAAGTTGAGATCTTATTACAATGAAAATGCATACATCTAAAATGTGATTATAACCTGTTCATCTAGCATGAATGATAATATTTATAGTAAATTCCCAAAATATTTAATATTATGGAAGCATATATTTCAAGTTTTCAGAAAATAAAGAAATTAATATCTAAATTTGTCATTATTGATGTATAAATTGATGATTTAAATATTGCTAGAACTCTTGAGGAGCTTTCAAATGTACACCTAGCAGAATCCATATAATCAATCGATTTTCTTCTCTTTCCATCTAATTCATAACATCATGATATTTCTAACTTGCAAAATACATTTTACCTACTTGTTCAAAAGGTCCCTGATTTTCTGGATATTTGCCTAAAAACCACATAAAATTATTCATTAATAAAAAGAAAAATTAAGTGTAAAAATATGTAAATTGTCAAAATTTTAGGCCTAATCAAAATATGGGTAAAGCATTAAGCGATCACCTAAATAATTTTATACTTGTGTCCACTTTGACTTTATGCAAATGTATATGCAAATAAAATAAAAGAAGTATGCTAGAGGAATAGATTCAAAATCAGACTCAAAAATAGGTCCGACACGTGTCGATTCGGGATTGAAAAGTTTGAAAAATAAATGACATAACACCCAATCATTCCGTGCCACAGCTGCACATTTTTTGCATCCTTGTCCCTGAACCCGTTCAAGGGAATTATTCCAAAATAAAAAACATCTAAAATGTCACCAATAAAACATACTTATGAGAATGGAACACTATAAATTAAAAAAAAAACTAGCATTGAAAATTGTGGTTTGTTGCAGCGGCAGGTGAGACGGTTGCCCAACGAGTTTAGGTGAGATTCCAAAGGTTTAGAAATTTTATAGTTTTACTCCAAATACTTTTTTCAAATGAATATTTACGTCAGATTTTTCTGTCGAAATAATCAAAAATAAATTTAAATCATGGATCAAAATCCTGTTATTAAATAAATTATTAAAATAAAAAGATAATTATTCTTACTGCTGAAAAGGTGCGATAGTAATAACAACAAAAAAATTAAGATTTAAAGTTTTTTTTTCTTTTATGTAAATTAAAAAGGATACTTAATAAATTTAATTAATTGACATAATTTTCATTTCTAAATAAATTAAACTGAATAAAAAAAATTAAATATTATCAGTTTTAAGTTTTTTAAACATGAAAATAAAAATCCACGCAATTATTGGAGGAAGAGATACGATGAGCAATGAGAAGCTTCACTTTTCTGTCCCTTAATGTGTTTTCTTGCTGTATTGCACCAAAAAGAAAAGTTATATTGGCATTCTCAATTTACAATAAGAATACAATTTTATTTTAAATATAAAAAGAAACAAAAAAAGGAATATAACCTGAAAAATGATGCACGTACCCCAGGTGAGAAAGAGGTGGGGACGAACCCCACAATTCTTCTTTTTATTACGTGTGGGGCTCGACCCAAAACAGTGAGGGGGCCTCACAACCTCAGGTGAGAAAAAGGTGGGGATGGACCCCACAATTCTTTTTTTTTTTATTATGTGTGGGGCTCGACCCAAAACACTGAAGGGCCTCACAACCCCAGGTGAGAAAGAGGTGGGGACGGACCCCACAATTCTTTTTTTTATTACGTGTGGGGCTCAACCCAAAACAGTGAGGGGGCCAGGCCCCCGTGAACCGAGCTCCATATAACCCTGTACCAGGAAACAACGTTGGCTTGTAATTCCAGTGAAATAAACAAAAATGGATCGTATCTTTTTAATTAAATTATTAATTAACATCGGCGTTAAAGCAAAGAAGGATCCCCGTTTAAATAATTAAATACTCATAATTACGTATCAATACAATAATTTAAGTTAAAGAAAAGAAAGGAGCTTTTTTCGTTTCCATCATTTTCTCCCTCAAGTTTCCACCTTTTTTGTTTTGATTCAGCTTCACTCAAACAGAATTTGACTCCTTTCTATTCAAAGTTCAGACACAGTTTTCAATGTCAATTTGAATGATATTTTAAGGTTTCTGTAGTTCTTTATCAACACTAAAAAATAGAAATAGAAATGGAGGACAATATTTGTATTGAAACAATGCATCAATCAGCTCAAGAAGATGATAGAAATAAAACCCATCCCCATTTTAATCAGGTGAAGCTCTCTACTGACTCTCTGGGTGTAATTAGCTTGTATATGCAAGTAATTGGTGGTGTGTGTAATTGATTTTTTTGTGGGATTTTTGGGCAGGAAATCTGTGTGTTTTTATAATAATCCTAAGACTCGAATAACAGATCATTTTTTTAATTAGTTTTCATTTGCAGTTTATAATTTTATTTTCCATTGAATTTACAAAATACACTCACGATCTGATGTCTTTTGAGGAAAAATCTATAATTAATAATTTAAAAGTATCCAAGAGGTCAGAATTTGACGTATTTGCTGTAGTTTTAATTGAGATTGGTGCACCATGTGCTGCTCCGCGAGATCAGAGAAAAGGAGAGGAGCAGCTAAGAAGGGTTTCAGTATTTATTGACTAATCCAATGAAAAAGACAGTGATTTTCTTTATTTAGAAAGGCTTTACTTAGAAAGAGTCAATAGTGACAGGAATTACTTTAGTGTCTGTTTCTCTATCGATGAAATTAAAAATAGATTGGAAGAGAAACAGCAACAAATAACATCACTGGAAATATACAATTTCCATAATTCCTATTTTTAGTTTTTGCATCATCACTTAGATCATTACGAAATATTTAGGTTATTTAGTACCATTGCTGTATTTTCATGGTGGTGGCTTAGGTTATTTAGTACCATTGCTCTATTTCACAAATAACTACCATAAAGAGATGGATTTTCTTCTAGCAGGCTTAAATGTGATAAGTGATTATATTTGATTCTTGGTTGTAAATTCTTGAAGATAAAAATAAAATATAATGGTACTGTCTATCATATTTTGCTTTAGATTTGATGGTCTGTTAATATGGCATCAAAGTATGAAAATATTTTTAGTTCAATTTCATTTGGTCATTCAATGTATATATAAAGTTGGTTTTCATCACTTTGGTCTCGAAATCCATTTTATTGAATACAAGATTATTGATGCATCCAAATGTTAAAAGGATTTTGACCTTGCACATATATGTTATTAGAAAGAAGAAAGAGAAGAAGCCACCTTAATGCAGCAGAATACAAGACGGCCAAACCTCTCATCTTTGGAAATACCTGTGCGGTCTCTGGAGAGTACATTATATGATTTTGCAAAAATAGATATTCCAAGTCCTACTTCTACCAAAGCCGGACTGCCCCCTAGACCAAACTCTGCAAGATTGATTTCATCTGTTAAAAATATACTTCCCCAAAAGAGTGTCAGGGGTAAACACCCAACTCAGGAAGGTGAGAAAACAGTGCTCATTATCCCGGATACACCAATATCGGACAAGCCTTCAACTTCAAGGTCATTTTCTCTTAACAAATTTTTATTCTCTTCATCAACAAAAACCCATTCTTTACCCGTGACACCAATGGCAAATGCTGTACCTAAGCCCTTGGAGGAAAATCATGTGGATGGCCATTCTAAGCTACCTGTAAGTCCATTTCCTTATAATTGGTTACTAGCTACATAAAGTGTACTTCTGTTTTCTGCTCATCTGTTGTGTTTTCAATCATTTTAACTAAACTTTGTTTCCTAACAGAAACATGAAGTTCGAAAGCATATGACACGCTCATTTTCAGTTCCTGTAAATGTTAGAACCAGAAGTTTAAGGCAGACAGATTCATCTGGAGGTTTGATACGTGTAATATCAGCAGTCCAGCGGTCTACAACAAATGACGATGCCTCCCCAGATATATCCCCAGAAACAGAAGGTGTCAACATCTGTATATATTTGTGATTCTTTTGAATGTTGAATCCAACATTAATATCCATATGCTGTGAATCACATTTCATGTACGTGGTCAAACATATTAGCAATGAAAAGCACTAAGCATAAATTCCAAAAGGACCTTTATTACCTTGTTCTTTTTCATGGAACAATCGCCTCATTGGTAGATGTTTATGTTTATTAGTGGTTCTTAGCCTTCTGATAAATCGTAGATTGTGAATTTGACTTGGATCATATCTTGAATCAAATAAATTATTCAGCTATTTCTAACCTGAAACTACCTCTTCCTAATGTATGATCTATCTGTTTATATCACTTTCTATTTTGTTTATTCTCTTTATTTTGTCAAATTATTGTATTGGTTATTTATGATATGTTACCTATACACAGCCCAGGATGATTCTGGTGAAGACATTCCAGAAGAAGAAGCTGTGTGCAGAATTTGTTTTGTCGAGCTTGGTGAAGGAGGTGAAACGCTCAAGATGGAGTGCAGTTGCAAAGGAGATCTTGCACTTGCACACAAGGAGTGTGCCGTGAAGTGGTTTAGCATCAAAGGTAACAAAACCTGTGATGTTTGTAAGCAGGATGTCCGTAACCTTCCGGTCACATTGTTGAAGATTCAAAATCCTCCAACTGTTGTGAGAAGGTCCGCAGCTGTACTACAACAGAGGGAAATAACTCGATACAGGCAAGTTAAGCAAATACATGCATTTGTTTTGTAAATTTTAGCCTTTCTTCCTTGATTAATATTTTAGCAATCTCCTAATGTTTTTGCTATGAGCGAAAAAGAATTGGCTAATAATTCTTGCGTTTGATTTAAAAGTGGTGCTGAAATTTATGCTTATGAGATTTACACCTCTGATTGCTTTTGACACTGCTGAATCTGAGACGTCAATTCAAAGTGTAGTTTGTAATAATACCATGCTTAACCTTGAAAATTCTAACTTTGTTTACAACCAAATACTATTGTGACATCAAAAGCACAACCGGATCTCCTTTTTCAGAAATTATGTATTTAACTGCATAAACTATACTAATGAGCTTAAACTAACATGGACTCATTCCAATCATCAGTTTATGAATTAATCACTAGACAAGACCTTAAAAATATTTTCTAAAGTGTATCAGTAAGTCCTTTTATGATTTTCATTAAATCAAGAAGGTTGCAGTTTCATAAGTGTTCGCTTGTGGATTTATCTAAATCCCACCCATGTTAATGCGCTGTTAATATTTATTTGCGTTTTCTGATTTCTTAATTATAATATGTTCCCAATAGAAAATTATTATTAGATTAATTCATTAATGGTGGAAATTTACAGAGCCCAAGTACAATATGACCTATAGTTTGATGCTTTCTCTACATTAAAGTCAATGTTTACATTTTTCTTTTTCCATTCATTGCAGGGTCTGGCAAGATGTTCCTGTTCTTGTAATGGTCAGCGTGCTTGCCTATTTCTGCTTTCTAGAACAGCTTTTGGTAATTTTTTAGCTTTCATTTTTCATGTTTGTTTGTGTATGTGTGTGTTTATGTACGCAGGGCATCTGGCTTGTCACCTATTTCAATGATCACTTACTGAAACTCATTTTTCTAGTTTACTGCTTCTCTTGCCTCCATATAAATACTTTTGATCCCTCCGTACGTTGAAAGAGAAATATAAAATCTTCATTGGATCGTGACATTACTTTTAATTATGGTGAATAAATGAACTTAAGACAGAATATTTTCCCATTCGATTTCATCTAGTGTAGGATATCATTTTCTGAACCTTCTTTTTTCATGCTCTCAAGTTCACATTACATTAGAATTTTGTATGTAATTTGTAGGCAGATAACAACTGTCACTCCAATCTAAAAGAGACAATCTTCATAGGTTTTATGAGATACTACTATTAAATATGAATACATAAAATGCAACTTCCCATTAGATGTCATCTCTAGAAACTTTCTATTTTGCATTGACATATTAGAATTTTTGAACGTAACATATATGCGGATAACAATAGTATTTAGTGCCTCGGTGTCGAGGGCTATGCATGCTAAAGCACACCATCACAAATCGTAATACAGCAAGAGTGAAAGGCAGGCTAATGCAGGGACTGAAAGACACCATGGAGATTTCAATGTAGAGAGAGCATGCTAAGCAATGGAGATTGTGTATTGTCATTGGGGATTGAAAAAGAAGGCAATATTTGTCATAGCATAGATTATAGGCTATAGATATCAACTAGATAGATGGAACTTGTACTGATGAATCATATCATGTGCTGCAGTGGAAGAGCAGGGAAATAAGTGACACAACTTCTTATTGAATTTTGGGGAACGAAACGATTACAGATAAGAGGGCTACAAACAGGAAGAAACTATTCTCCCTACTACTCTTCTTCAACTCTCAAATTTCACCTGCCTACCACTACCAGTTGTCTCTCTATTTATAGATCCTTTCTAACTTCTTGCCCACCCCAGCCTGCTATTACAGAATTTGTTGCTGCACATTCTTCTCAATTGTTCTTGATCCTACTAGAATGGGTATACTTGATTGGGGGTCTATCACATTTCTAAACAATTTTGTGGCTTACAATTGTGGTGTATGCATATGTTCAGTAAATGTTCTTGCTGTTAAATTTGATTTGTGCTTGTCATTGTCCTTAGTGGTCTGAACTGAAACAGGTGTCCGACATGGGACCTCGAGCTCTTGCCATCTCTCTGCCTTTCTCTTGTGTTTTGGGTCTTCTTTCATCCTTGATAGCTTCTACTATGGGTAAGATTTAATGATTGTTCTCGTTTCCTGCACTCATTCTATAAGTACTGTATTTATCATTCTTTTATGTCTTTATACCTATTGTAAATGAGATATTTTCTTATGTTAAATTCTTTATTTAATCTATCTGATGGAATACCAAAAAGGATCATGCATTTGGAATTCATATGATGTGAAAATTGAGAATCACCTAGAGTGAATTAAGAAACCATAGATCTTGTGGAAAATCTCAATTGCATATGTAATAGAAAAACTTGTGCGCATGAAATTCTGAAGAGATAATAATGAATGCGGGAGGATCTGATGAGATAATAATTAACGGGGGAGGAAATTTGTATGGTATATGAACACATGTGGTGTAAGTTTCGTATTCAGACCCTGAAAGGATAATCAACAGGTTTCCTTGAGCATAGATAGGCAATATGCATTTTCCTCAAAGTAGAAGAAATATACAAATCAGTAGTGAGTTTGCTCAACAAAATTGCGCTCCATTGTAGCTTATCTACTGAGAGACTGAAACTTTTCAATGCTTCCTTTATTTCTTCAAATTAATAAAGGGTTGATGTAGACAGACTTTTAAGAACGTCAGGATGAAATTGCCTACACTGAAAATCATGTTGATTCTGGCTGTGAAAATAGTACTTTGTTATTTTGGCAATTAAGAGGATAGGCTGATTAGAGAAATGCAGACGGAATTTGATTTTGTTAACAAAATTGTTTATTGTATCCAAATGTGCATGTGCATGTGCATGTGCATGTTTATTAGCCAAATTTGTCTTGGATTACCAACATAACTTCTTATCAACAAAAATTATTTATGCCTGAACTCTGATGATTGATTAAACCCGTGTGAGAGCAATTTTAAATTCAGTACTCAAGTAAAATTTTGAATCAGATGCATTGTGCTCTAAAATAGTTTATTCTTTCTGGGGCTTGCTTTATTGTTTGAATTTGTTATGCAAAGATAGAGCTGCAAAAGCATCTCTCATTTCTTGGAGATAAAAATATACAAGTCAGGTGATCCCGAAGTCAAATTCACCCTTTATATCTCAAGTGTATTTCCCAAAGTCAAATTATCACACTCTATTTGCTATGGTCTCAAGTATATATCTCGTCTTTTCTCTTTCATTTTTTTTTTCTATTATTTTAAAGATCAATGTTCGGATTAAGAACTAGAATGACTCGTCTCATTGTTCACACTTGGCAGTGAGCAAGAGTTACATATGGGCTTATGCGTCATTTCAGTTTGCAATAGTGATCCTATTCGCTCATATATTTTATTCCGTGGTAAGTAAACCTTCCTCCATTTTATGTAAACTGTCCTTTCTGTTTTGCATTTTCATTTTTGGCTTTCGGGATATTGTTTTGTTAATTCCATCTAATCTAACATTCAGAACTGGGAATCATAACATGATATCGTGCTTCAAAATGTGCAGCTCAACGTAAATGCTATTCTATCCGTGCTGCTTTCTTCTTTCACGGGTTTTGGAATTGCAATTAGTACTAATTCACTTCTTGTGGAGTATTTGCGATGGAGAGCAAGTCGTCATCCACAGGCTTCCCAGCAGAATATAAATGGCGGTGTGCAATTGCATCATCAGCAAAGAGAACAACACCACCGGCGCCACCATCAGAACCCGCCTCCCCACAATCATCAACAACATAGTCAACGTCAAAACAATCAAGAGCAACAAAATCTGTCAGCACATAATGTTTCTGTTGGATCAGCTGAAAACACTAGGCAGCTGGAAACTCTGATGCAGAGTGTATGAACCAAATATTGATAAACTTTTAGGTATTTTGCATTGTAATAGCTTTCATGAAGTTTGAAGGGTTTAATATGGCTTCAAATTTTGGGATTTATCTTACTCGTACTTCTACATAAAAAGTGGAAATTATTCCTGTTTAAAGCCTAAATACTATTATATAGTTTACCTAATTACGTTTTAACAGAAGTTTACTACTATATCTGGAGGCAAGTTATCCCATTGTTCCTTTTTTTTTTTTTTTTCCCGTATTCTGTTTGTACCTTCTATGTGGTTAAAATCAAACTGTGTTCTTGTCGTAAGAGGAATATTTGCGGTGATCTACGAATATGGATCATCTAAGCTTGTACTATTTTCGATGATCCTGATGAATTGTAAACCGGATGAATTAAAATTGTTCAAACCTAGACAATAAGCTCTGATACAATGCAGGGTAATGAGATTTACAGCGGAGCCATAAAAATAAAAATAAATAAATAAATAAAAAGAGAAAGTAGTTTGGGTTTGGAAAATGCCAAATGAACACTATGGTTGACACAATGAATGATCGCGCCCTCATATGCCAATGTGGGTCCTGCCTGAATAAAATAATCCCAACCTCCCATATGTGTGTGTTGTGTCAACTCCGATGTCACCCATTATTGTTAAGTAGTTCGGTCCTTTGGGTTTTCCCTTTTAAGAGACATCACACAGTAAGTGTCACGTGATAGTTTATTTGAAAATTATTTTTTAAAATTATTTGCATTCTCCAATAAAAAAATTCTGCACATTGATCCGTAGGTTTTTTTTCCCCCCCTACTTCTTAACCAATAATTTTTCAAAAAATAAAAATCATTTTCACTTTAAATAATCTCTTCCGAACAAACATTTAAATAATATTTTTTGATGAGTTGTGAATGAATTGAGCAATTTTTACTTAAGTTGGCGACCTAGATGTCACAGATAAAAGGTTGGGAATCTCAACTGGAATTTACCCAAAAAGAATTTATGGAAAAAAATCATGTCATAAATTAATATTATATTTTCTAAAATTATAAATTTATATATTTAAATAAGAGAATAATGTAACTTAAATTGTGATTAATAAATAATAATTTGTTGTAAATGGTAAGTTTATTAAGGTTTGTTAGTGAATGACAATTTTACCGCAACAACCCTAGAAATTATTACCATTGTATCCCTGATTTTTACCTATAAATATAGTGTTCAGGTTCTTAATAAAATAAACACAAGTCTATTGATCGTTCTCTATTTTCTTCTCTTTTTCTCTCTTTTCACAAAATTCTGGTCAATTGAATTAGCAAAATTTATTCCTCTTTTTATTCTCAAAATCTCTAACCAATTTGAGGTCTTTATTAATATAAACACGCCACCTTGCTTCACAGAAGAATGAAATTTATTCTAATGTGGCCTGTGTCTCAATATCATTGGCAGTCTCCCAAACACGTGGCTACCTTAGGTTCTTCATGTGACCAGCCTCATTTTCCCCCTTGTCGGTGACTGTTGTCAACATTTGTACCTGGAAATTGCTGTAGATATGCTCGATTTTACTCCTCCTGCTTGCGGCCTCTTTGTGCTGTCCGATTTTGGCTATTTTCTTTAAGACCCTGAGGCGGTTTCCTTCGTGTTTTCGATAGGAGATTCTTGGTTCAATTTGTGTGGTATTACCTTGTGGCTTTGGGCTTTAATCTGAGCACTGATTCATCCATTATTGCTGCAATTGATTGGAATCAACAACATTTGTCGTCAATATTTCACATGTGCTTTTAAATTATTATCGTAATCACTTTGGAGTGCAATTTAATGACTCATCGTCATTTTTTTTATGTTTAGCAATAAATTATCCATTATTGAATTCGTTTTTAATTTATTGATGTTCCTAAAGTAGCACAAAGAATATTATTTGTAAATTTATCTATTACAAATATTTTATTATTTCTAAAGTAGTACAAACATTATAATTAATATTCCAAGAAAATATTATTTACTCATGAAGAGCATGATATTAGAATTTTAATATTCCATAATATAATATTAATTCAATGCTCTTGAAAAAGCATAATTTAAATTATATTTATTTTAAATGGATATGGTGTTCATATTTTCGAAGAAACACAACCCGCGTTAAGATTGTAGTAGTTTATCACCTAGGCATTGTTCAAATAAGAGAACCTGATTTGATTCCAGGATGTCTACTGAATAGACGTTGGTCAGCCCATTGTTAGCCGGGGAAGGCTTGTTGAGGTGGTCCCGTTTGTAGGCTTAGTAAGAATCAGTCTATCTTATTTAACTATTTTTATTGTGGTAAATTGTTATAATTTCATTGAATTTAATTATGTCCTCTTTTTCAAATTGATTTCAGAGGTCTAGAAATAGATCTGAAAATATTTCAAATGTTTTTCAAAATGAAGAAGAAATTGATCAGTCATGTGCATCATCTACATCAAATGATTTCAATAGTCATGAACATCAAATTGCTCAAATAGAACAAAGATTGCATAACTGGACAATTCCAAAGGTAGACTAGAATTCTATTTATGAAATTGGAAAGTTTGATTTTACTCAAAATTATGTTATCAAAATTTTTGAACAAATATTATCAATTAAAAATCAAAATGCTCATATCAATCTATTTTCAAAAGAATCAATTGAATCCCACAAGAAATTCAAGTATCTTCCTGTTGGATTAGTTCAAATTACTGTCAAACCTTTGTTTAAACTTGGGTTAGACATTCCAATTTTCTTGACTCTTCTAGATAAGAGACTTCTCAAATTTGAAAATTCATTATTATCTGTTCTATAGTCAAATCTATAAAGTGGTCCAATTTATTTAAATTGTTATCCAAAATTTTCAATTAATCTCAATGATGGAGCTATTCTTAGTGCTCTAAATCTCCATATTCAAATCAAAAATCTCGATTTCGATGGTCGTTCAAATGCTTTTGCTGTAATATACAGGATATATTACAAGCTCATGAATACTCAATTCAATATTGGTGCCTTACGTTCATCTCCTAAAGATGAAAGTCTTTTGGTTGAATGTAATCCTTTTCATTCAAACTACATGATTCCAAAGAGAATTCCTTGAAATCTTCAAAGTCGTGGACTAGAATGAAATTTTGAAAATGTTCAAAATCCTATTCCTACTCCTATTCAAACAATTTCAAATCAAATTCCTACTTTTCCAAATGGAAACATCAAAATGACTTTCAAAAGATATTCCTCTAGGTTTTAGAGATTTGAAGAAAAACCTAGATCTTCTTATCAATATTCAAGATTTTCAACATCTTCTCTTTTAAGTGTTGATTTTACTCCAAATATTCCAAAACCTCTATATTCTGAAAAAGATACAGAAAATGAAGAAGAATCAAAACAACATGCTTCTCCAACTTTTTCTGACATGTTTTCTACTCAAAATGAATGACTTGATCATCAAACAAATGTTATTTCTCTAGGATTGACAGAAGAAATGAATTTAAAACTGATCAAACTTCTGATATTAAAAGTTTTCGAAAAATATTTCGTCAAAGTTTTTCAAAAGAAGAACGAGCATCTTATTGGGAAGAATTTGAAGAATTCCCTGAAGATTTAAGTTTTTATGAATGGGCTTATTTCAAAGTTTTCAATGAAAAATCTACTTTTTCAAAGATTTCTTCAAAATCAAAGAAGAAAAATTCTATTCAAACTTCAAATATTCCACAAAAGACTTGGAAAACTCCTTCTGGTGAGAATATTCAATCTTCTCATCCTCCTTTGCAAGAGATTGTAGTTCCACTTGGAAATACAGAAATTCTTGCTTCTCCTTTCAAAAAGGTATCTGAAGAATGACCTGATGAATCTCAAGTTGTTAAAGATATCAAAAATATTCAAGCTCAAAATAACTACACTAATGTAGTTCTTCAATCTCTTTGTTCTCAACTTAATAGAATTGAAATAAATTCTAAACCTGAGACATCATCCTCTTCAAAAGGTATTAAGCCTATTGAGCCAGTTTTAATTAACAGGCATGAAGCTAAACCAAAAAATGGTCTCAAAACTGATATTAATGTTTTTACAGAACTTGCTACTCAGTTATAAAAAAATATCAACACCTTCTACTTCAAATAACATCAATACTATTGATGATATTGAATCTCAATTTATTGATGATGAAGTTCCTCAATTCAATAAACTTCAAAATAGAAAAGTTCAATTTTTCAAAAGTTCCTCCTTATTATCCAAAAAATACTTCACCAGATTTACTTACCGAACAAAAGGCTAAAATGCCTACAACATTTTTTGGTTCAGGTATAATTATCTGAAATATAGATGGTTTAACTGAATATCAAACCTTCGAAATTTTTGAAAGAATGGGTGCTTATTATAACGCTTACATTCAAGAAGGAATTTCTTCAGTTGAGTCAACTGGCAATATTGTTCAAGGTTTTGCTGGCCAATTAAATAATTTGTGGTTTAACTATATTTCTAAACAAAAGAAAAATCAAATT
The DNA here is from genome assembly GCF_002742605.1 of Olea europaea var. sylvestris. Lineage (NCBI taxonomy): Eukaryota > Viridiplantae > Streptophyta > Magnoliopsida > Lamiales > Oleaceae > Olea > Olea europaea. Next base: position 16,711,587 of record NC_036250.1, on the reverse strand, counting down.
GCTCAATCTCTCAAACCTAATGGTACAAGTGATAGTTTCAATACATTGATTTATTGTATTGTCAAATATTTTATTGGATCTCCAACAGATGTTCTAGAAAAAGTTTCAAGTATTTTGTTAATTCTAAATTGTTCAAGTTTACAAGATTTTCGCGTGTATAAAGACATGTTTTTAACACGTGTATTTTTGCGAAAAGACTGTAATCAAGCTTATTGGAAAGAAAGATTTTTATACGGACTTCCAAAATTATTTTCTGAAAGAGTCAAAAATTCTATCAAAAAAGAATATTCAAAAAGTATTCCATATGATGATCTTTCATACGGAGAATTGATTTGTTTCATTAACAGAGAAGGATTAGTTCTCTATGATGAACTCAAGCTTAAATCCAAATTGCAAACAGAAAGATTAGACAGTCGCAAAGAACTTGAATCATTCTGTGAACAATATGGATTTGAAAAAATTACTCCTCCTTCAAAAACAAAAAGAAAAGAATTTTCAAAAATGAAAGTTTATTCAAAAGAAAAATATTTTCAAAACCCTTCTTATTCAAAAAATTATTCCAAAAGAAAAGATTTTCAAGAAAAAACAATGTTACTTGTTGGAAATGTCAAAAATCTGGGCATTACTCTAATAAGTGTTCTCTCAAAGGCAAGATTAATAATCTTCAAATTAATGAAGATATTAAGGTTCAACTTCTCAATCTTATTGATTCAAATTCCAGTTCTGATAATGAGTCAAACTCAGAGTTGGAACATGTTTATCAACACCAAGAAAATTCAGATGCTGAATCTAGTTCAAAATCTCAATCATCTTCAAGTCAAAGTAAAAAATTTTGTGATTGTAAAACTATAAATGTTCTTACTAAACAAGAAGAACTTGTTAAAGAGATTGTTTATCAAATTGATGATCCACAGCTCAAAAATAAGTTTAATTCCCTTCTTCCTTCAAATTCAAAGGCTGAACCTTTCAATATGCAAAAGGTTTTAAATCGTTTTGAAAGTTCAAATCTTCTAGTTCTGATTTATAATCAGAAGTCAATTCCACGAAGTCTCAAATTTCTATTACTGAACGTCAAATGAAAGATGTTAGAATGGAAACTTCTCTTCTCAAAACTCAAGATAAGAAGTTAAAGTCAAAGACTCCTTCTTATTCATCCTCTTCCAGTTCTTCTGGTGAAGAATCAAATCCTCTCATTCATTCAAATATTCAATCTGAAGAAGAAATGATTAATGTTATTAACCGTGTTCAACTTCAAAAATGGTACTGCAATTTGACTATTGTAGTCAACAAAGAATTCAAATTTACTTCTAGAATTTTTATTGATTCTGGAGCTGATCAAAATTGTATTCGTGAAGGATTGATACTTACAAAATATTTTGAAAAAACTATTGAGCGTCTTTACGATGCTAGTGGTAAGAAACTCAACATTCAATATAAACTTTCAAAAGCTCATGTTTGTAATTTCAATATTTGTTTCAAAAATATTTTTTATCTTGTAAAAGATTTAGACCAAGAAATAATTCTTTGTACTCCTTTTATTGTCTAAATTTATCCTTTTCAAGCTATTTCAAAAGGTTTAACTACAAAAATATTTGATCAAAAAATTTGTTTCAAATTAATAAATCCTCCTTCTTATAAAGATATTAATTCTTAAAAAGAAGCATCAATTTCAAAAATTGTCAATAATATTAATTTCAAGAAAAATCATATTCGATTTCTCAAAGAAGAAGTTAAATTTCAAAGAATTGAAGAACAATTGCAAAATCCTTCAATTCAAGAAAAAAATTAAAATCTACAAAAACAAATGGAAAAAGAGATTTTTTCTACTATTCCAAATGCTTTTTGGGATTGTAAGAAGCATGTGGTATCTCTTCTATACAATTTTGATTTTCATGAATCAAATATTCCTACAAAATCTCGTCCTATTCAAATGAGCAAAGAATTGTTAGACTTTTGTATCAAGGAAATCAATGATTTATTTGACAAAGGTTTAATTCGTCCGAGCAAATCTCATTGGAGTTGCTCAGCATTCTATGTCAATAATTCGACTGAAATTGAATGTGGGGCTCCCCATTTTGTTATCGATTACAAGCCTCTCAATAATGCTCTTCAATGGATTCGATATCCACTTCTTCAAAAGAAAGATCTTTTGAATAGATTATTCAAAGCGGTTATCTTCTCAAAATTTGATATGAAGTCAGGTTTCTGGTAGATTTAAATTAAAGAAGAAGATAAGTACAAAACTGCATTCAATGTTCATTTCGGTCACTACGAATGGAATGTTATGCCTTTTGGTCTAAAAAATGCTCATTCTAAATTTCAAAAAATTATGAATGATATCTTCAATCATTTTTCAAATTTTGTCATTGTTTACATTGATAATGTTCTTATATTTTCTGAAAGCATAGAACAACATTTCGGGCATACAATACATTCATATATGTTATCAAGAAAAATGTTTTAGCAATTTATGCTAAAAATATTGTTTTATGTCAAATAAAGATAAGATTTTTAGGTCATAATAATCAAAATTGTTCAATTATTCTAATTCGGAGAAGTTTAGATTTCACTGAAAAATTTTCTGATGAAATTTTAGACAAATCTTCTCTTTAAAGATTCCTTGGTTGCGTAAATTATATTGGCGACTTTATTAAAGAGATAATGTTGATTTGTGCTCCTCTATTCAAAAGACTACAAAAGAGCCCAAACCCATGGTCTCGAGAGTGCACATTAGCTGTCCAAAAAATCAAAAAAGTTGTTAAAAATATTTCATGCTTATTAATTCTTGGTCCTACTGCTTCAATAATTGTCGAAACTGATGCCTCTGATTTAGGCTTTGGTGGGGGTGTTAAAACAGATTCCAAATATGTCAAGTCAATTATTTTTCGACTTTCCCAAAATTTCAAAAGACAACATATTTTGTTTTTATCCTATTTTATGGTACTATTTATTTGAAAAACTTTGAACTATCCTGGAAGACTTATCTCCTACAAAGAATATTATGGAAAGAGAGATGAATACTAAAAATTATTTTGGATCTTCTTCAAAATTCTTTGAAGACAAAAATTTCTCAAGACACAGATATTTCTCGATCAAAGAATCAAATTCTTTGAATAAAGGTAAATCTTCTCAATCAAATTCCTATTCAGGAATTGAATCAAAATTCTATGAGTTTAAAACTCATACAAGACTTTTCAAAAAGATAATCTTGATGATATACTTATTACTTACTATCAAAGAAGTAATAAGGATAGTATTAGATGTCTCAAAAATACTACTGAAATTTTTGACAGTAGTAATAAAATAATCAAAAACTTTCAGAAAAATTCTCAGATAAATAAAAGACTTATTTCTCAAAATATTTCAAAAGAACCTTCTTCTCAAAATATATTCCTATTGAAAATGAATAGAAGAAATCTTATGAAGGAAGTCTTAAAACTTTCTGATGACATTTATCAAAATATTATCAATAGAGACCCTACTTGTGCTAAAAAATTCAAACAAATTATTTTTAGAATTTTTGATAACTTTAATTTTAGTTGCTTTGCAACTTGTGAAAGTTATCACAAACTTCATTTTACCCTCAAAGGTACTTCAATCATTAACGTCGTTAATGAAGAAATTCGTCAAATGATTGAATGAAAATTTATTTCCTCAATATATATTGATTCAAAAACAGATATTTCTCTTTTTAATAGCTCTCTCAAAAGAGTTATTAATAATCTCTTTGAATTCAAAGTCAAAACGCTCAAAATTGAATTTTCAACCATTCTTCGTAAATGAATTGCCGAAGAAGTCAAATTCAATGATACTCTTTTTACTGAAGAGTATTTTTCAGCTAAACAAGTTATTACTATCTGGAGTACTTCATCAAATAATCTGCCAATGCCAGATTCAAATATCTCTTCAAAAGCTTATTGTCTTGACGACCAAGATATCATACTCAAAAATGATGTAAGAAAAATTCTTACAAAAATTAGATCAAAATCCATTCTTGCTGCAAAGAAAAAGTTTGGAACAAATATTGATAATTCAAGATTACAATTAATGTTTTATGATGAAGACTACGTCCTTTTTACTGATGAAGAAAAATGGACTCAAACTCAAGTTCTTTTGATCAAGCAAATATTTGATGATGAAATATCAATGTCTCAAGATTATTTTAATGATATTTATCAACGTAATGAAGAACCTTTTCAAGGACCCAATCTTGATTATGCTGATGAAGAATTATTCAATCTCAATAATTTGCTTGAGTTTTAAGACAAAAGTAAAGCAAATGTTTCAAGATTCAAAAGTGACGAGCAAACAAATTCAAAAGGAGATTATCAATCAAAGAATTTTAGTCAAAAGTCATGACTAAAGTTGTTGCCTACTTTTGCAAAAGAGAAGACAATGGTTGTCAATCAAAGGAAAGTCTGATGACTGCTTTTCAAATTTTTCAAGTCGACGGTGCATTTTGTCAAAATGTGCAATTATTTAAGATTCATTTTTCAAGACTAGAGTTCAAGATTTTAAGTATAAAAGCAGAGTAAATGTTCAAGATCTCCTCAGAGTTTATTGAGTGCATCTTTCATTAGAGTTTATTCAGTATAACTCTCAAGAGAGTTGATTTAACGGGAGATAAATCACTGTCTTTATTTTTCAATATTTATCTTCAATCGTGTAATTCAAAGTTCATTTCAATATTTGTATTTTAATTTTCATATATCAATAAAATTTTCTTCATTTTCAAACATTTGTTCCATTTTCACTTCCACTCTTTTATATACACACACACACACACACACACACACACTCCAAAAGATTATTTTATTGTCACTCATATAGAGCACAAATTTTAATATTATGTTGTTTAGCTCAAAAGGTAGAACGAACCGTTAATAGCAATATTCCAAAAAATATTATATTCATACTCTTGAAAATTATATATCTCATTGTGTTCTTAGAGAAAGCACAACTTAATATTAAAAAAAATTGTATTAATGTTTCTGAAGAAACACAACGTTATTAATATTTTAAAAAAGAATATTAATTGTTTCAAAAGAATATGATATTATAATTTCAAAATTCTTGAAGAATATTGATAGGTTACGAATTAAATTACTCCATTTATTTACGTATCCATTCTTCTATATACATATTTAGATATTGATATTTTAGTTAGATTTTATTATTCTTGAAGAGAATAATGATATCAGATCTAACATAAATTATGTTTTTTTACTCCTAAATAGTAAATCCTTACATAATTATTATTGTAAACAATAATACGTTATTGTTCCTGAAGAGCATTAAATTAAAATTTTTCAAATTTCAGAAGAATATTGATCTATTATTCTTGAAGAAGTAATAGTAAAATATATTGTGATATCAAAATAATACATTATAATTTTCATTAATATTCTATTGAGATCTTACTTGCTTTCAAAAAGTATAGTTACATACAATCTAAAATAAATTATATTTTTACTCCTGAAGAGTAAATTATTATATAATTTATTATAATATTATTTGATTACTCCCTAAAAGTTTGAATTATAATTTTCAAAATTCCAAAAGAATATTGACATATTGCTTTTCAATGAGCAACAATAAAATACAACGTTCTTTCGAAGTAGCACATGTTTAGAAAAATATATCATTTTGATTTCATGTTTATTTATGAAAGGAAAAATATATAACTAATATCATAAAAACATTAATTAATTTGACTACTTGAATGATATATAATTATATAATATTTAATCATATTCTTGAAAATTAAATAATTGAATTTTATCTTATATTGAACCAGAAGTTTAATTTAATTTTATTATTTAGCATGACCAGTTGGACCATCACTGGATCAATAATAATGTGAAATAAAAAAAAATCAAATGGATATTCAATGAAGAACCAGAAAATTTGTTAATCCAAGGGAATCTTATATGATGTTTGTTCTCTTTCATGAAAAATTTTCATTAACCATCACTAGTTAAAATATGGACTGGATTTCTTATATTTCAGAAAATTAATTAGGATGATAAATGGGCCCCATCATTATCCACATTGATCATCTAAATATTATTTGTATCAAATAGATTTGATACAAATACTAGATGATTGCATGATATTCGTAACCTGAAGTTTGCAAAATTATTACTCAAGATATGAGCATAATTTTCAGATTATATAATCAAGACCTTGTCTTGTTAATACGAGTGGAGATAAATCTTAACATTTTAATAAGTGTTGGTTTGAATGTCGATAAATGGTTTAACACTGTTGTTTGTTAAAAGTTGGGATGTCGATAAATGGTTTAACACAGTTGTCTGTTAAACACCTCCAATTAATTTAATTGAGAACAAAGTATTTCCCATTTTTATTTAAGGAATTCTATTATGCATCATGCCAAAATCATAATTCTCCCTATTATAATTAGCTTATAGTCAGATCTTAAATTTTTCAACTAATTATTTTGATAGTGCTGTATATGTAAAAATTGAACACCACAATGTACTGAGATGGAAAATAATGAATGCTGAAAATAAGTACGTAGTTTGAACTATTATCTAAAATGGACGATATTTTATAATACTGAAAAAATGATTGTCATTTTTATTGGACAATTCTCTCAGCATTAAGAGGAAGAATTTAGAAGTTGGAAATAATGAATAAATGCATCAATATTTAAATCTTTATAGAACATAATTCAAACCAGAAGTTCGAAATATAATATATTTGGATACATTTACTGATCAAAGAGATCAACAATACTTCATACACTAGCTTTTAATGCTCCAACAAGAATTGATGTCCCAAGAGGATAATTTGATAGCATTATATTTGATATATCTATAACACGTCTGAAGCGTGATGATATTTGATTCTAATATAAAAAAAATTCAAAAGAAATTGAGCAATTAACAAAGATGGTGTTAGTAAGGAGATATATATTTTTTATGAGTATTTAGACATAACAAATCATAAAACATTAAAAGAGGTTTAGGTACCTGATATGTTGAAAATTGAGATATCTAAATAAGTTATGTCAACATGAAAAATGTAATAGAATCGAACAAGAAAAGAAAACGTTGTCAAAAAAAATTTATACACGATGTACTGCGTTATATATGAATTGCGAGGAATCGAAATAAATGCGTCGAAATATATCGATCGAAGTAATGTTTGGCCAAATAAGAGGGACACAATCCTAAATTGAATTTACTAGAAAACATGAAGTTTTTGGATCTGTAGTCCGAAAATTTAAAGGTATATACCATGCGAAAAGGAAATGAGAAAAATGAAGTCGTAATATGTAATGCACGACTCTCAATATAGTGAATTTTCCAAAGATCGTTGTGGATGAAACCATGAGTCTATATCATGTTATCTTGATGACACATGAAAATTGAAATACCTGATGGTCTACTCATTTGGAATGACTATTAATGTTATCTCTGAAAGATTTACTATGCTTAAAGCATAACTCAAATGATGCATGCCTGAAAATCATATTTTTAATTAAATTGTAAAGATCATTTTATGGATTTAAATAATTTGGATACTTGCGATTAATTGCCTTATTGAATATTTGTTGAATGAAGGTTATAAAAAATGACGATGTCCGCCTATGTATTTTCATAAAGAAAATAAATATTGGATTTGCGATTATAGTCGATGATTTAAGGTTAATAGAAACTGATGAAGACTTCAACAAAACTATAGATTATTTGACAAATGAATTTAAGATTAAGAATTTGGAAAAAACAAAATTCTGTCTCGAGTTGCAGATTATACATTTTTCAGAAGGATTATTTGTTCATCGATTTATATATACAGAAAAAGTTTTAAAACATTTGTATATGGATAATACACATCCATTATCATCACTTATAGTTATTTGATCACTTGATGTGAAAAAAAAGATCAATTCCATCCATTTGAAGATGGAGAAAAGGTTCTTGATCCCAAAGTATCATATTTTAGTGCAATTGGAGTATTAACTTATCTTACAAACTGCACTTGACCCGACATAGCCTTTTCTATAAATCTCCTTACAAGATATAACTCTAAACCAATTCAAAGATATTTGAATGGTGTTAAATATATTTTTCATTACCTAAAGAGCACTATTGATTTGAGATTATTTTATTCTCAAAAATCGGGATCTACTTTAATGGATATGCAGATGCAAGTTAACTATGTGACCTACGTAAAGCTAAATCACAAAAATGATATGTGTTTACATGTAGAGGAACAGCTATATCATGGAGATCTATGAGGCAATCCCTGACAGCTACATTCTCAAATCATTCTGAAATTATTGCAATTCATGAAGCAACCCGAGAATGTGTATGGTAGAGAAACATGACCTATCATAACCATGCATTATGAGGGTTAACTTAAACAAAAGATAATCCAACAATTTTGCATGAAAACAATGCAGTTTGTATTGTACAACTCAGAGGAGGTTATATCAAAGGTGCCAGGACGAAGTATATTTCTTCAAAATTCTTCCATACACATGAGCTTTAAAAGAATGGTAACATCGATATCCAACAAATTCGCTCAAGTAACAATATAACTTATTTATTCACAAATGCATTGTCAACATCTACATTCAAAAAATTAGTTCATGAGATTGGAATGTGTCAACTCAAAGATTTTCAGTGATCAACATTAGGGGGAGTAGCTGCACTCTTTTTCCTTCTCATAGGTTTTATCCCACTGTATTTTCCTAGCAATGTTTTAATGAGACAGTATTTATCTTTAATACTATAAAATAACTGTACTCTTTTTTCCTTCGTTTGATTTTTTGTCCTATTAGTTTTTATCAAATAAAGTTTTAACGAGACAGGTATTTTGTAATATGTCATTCAATGGGAAGTGTTGTCAATGGTAAATTTATTGGGATTTGTTAGTGAATGACAACTTTACTCATGCAGTTTTAGAAATTATTATTATTGTATCCCTGATTCTTACCTACAAATATAGGGCTCTGATTTTTAATAAAATACACACAAGTCTATTGACAGTTCTCTGTTTTCTTCTCTTTTTTTCTCTTTTCATAAAATAATTGTAATTATTCTCTCTCATCTTATTACTTCTTAAAAAAAGTAATGAGTTATTTCCATACTAACCTTCTCGAAAATCTAGAAAAAAAGAAAGAAAGAAATAGAATTCCTAGCCACCATGGCGTGATTATCCAAAATAGATGAAAAATTACCGCAAATTCCCAACGTAATATCTCCAATATAATTATTTCCTTCTCACCCACAGTTTTCTTCAAAATAATTGGCCATAGTTTATGCATCGTATGCAAGCCCACCCAGTCCCTAACTTTAATCTTATATTGAAGCAGACTTCTCGGGCTTTCTTTTTACATCTATTGTGGAAGTAAAGAATCAAAAAATCATTTGAAAACAATTGTTCCCATCACAGGAATCAAGCATAATATTTTTCAATCATTTTGTGCGGATTGTGAGTGTAACCTAATACATTGTATGATTTGTGATCAATATGTTGTTGACTGTTACTCCCAATCACATTACTATGAATACCTATAGTTTCAAGTATGCATACCAATTTAAGAATGAGGCCTAAGACATTTGTCTCTGAAATTATCATTTCCTACAAAATTTGTCATTACGTTGTATGATTGTGACATACCACGCGTGATTGTGATTTATAAAGTTTTGTGGCTTCATATCCCTTCGAATGCAACCTAAAATATGTATTTTTGGAAATTATGACTTCCTTCAAGAATTACAACCTGATTTCAAATCCGAAAGCTTCATTTAGAACATGAGAGATTATTAATGACTTGATTTTCTGTCTCCAAATTTGTGTATTGTTGAAATCTGTTGAAGATGGTAATTAACTTTCATTCAAAACTCACTTATTAAACGTATATTATTTGATAGTATATTTTAAGAATGTTGTAATATATTTATATAACTAACACTTGATTTTTTAAGAAACTAGTCTTTTGCCCGTGCATTGATATTTTTAAGGGAATGTTAGCATTTCAAAAAATAATAAAAAGCTAAATTATTCTAAAAGTTCAGCAAGCTTTCACCTAAGTCTTATACATAATAATTAGTAAAATTGAATTTACTCTTTTTTCCTTCGTTTGATTTTTTGTCCTATTAGTTTTTATCAAATAAAGTTTTAACGAGACAGGTATTTTGTAATATGTCATTCAATGGGAAGTGTTGTCAATGGTAAATTTATTGGGATTTGTTAGTGAATGACAACTTTACTCATGCAGTTTTAGAAATTATTATTATTGTATCCCTGATTCTTACCTACAAATATAGGGCTCTGATTTTTAATAAAATACACACAAGTCTATTGACAGTTCTCTGTTTTCTTCTCTTTTTTTCTCTTTTCATAAAATAATTGTAATTATTCTCTCTCATCTTATTACTTCTTAAAAAAAGTAATGAGTTATTTCCATACTAACCTTCTCGAAAATCTAGAAAAAAAGAAAGAAAGAAATAGAATTCCTAGCCACCATGGCGTGATTATCCAAAATAGATGAAAAATTACCGCAAATTCCCAACGTAATATCTCCAATATAATTATTTCCTTCTCACCCACAGTTTTCTTCAAAATAATTGGCCATAGTTTATGCATCGTATGCAAGCCCACCCAGTCCCTAACTTTAATCTTATATTGAAGCAGACTTCTCGGGCTTTCTTTTTACATCTATTGTTGAAGTAAAGAATAAAAAAATCATTTGAAAACAATTGTTCCCATCACAGGCATCAAGCATAATATTTTTCAATCATTTTGTGCGGATTGTGAGTGTAACCTAATACATTGTATGATTTGTGATCAATATGTTGTTGACTGTTACTCCCAATCACATTACTATGAATACCTATAGTTTCAAGTATGCATACCAATTTAAGAATGAGGCCTAAGACATTTGTCTCTGAAATTATCATTTCCTACAAAATTTGTCATTACGTTGTATGATTGTGACATACCACGCGTGATTGTGATTTATAAAGTTTTGTGGCTTCATATCCCTTCGAATGCAACCTAAAATATGTATTTTTGGAAATTATGACTTCCTTCAAGAATTACAACCTGATTTCAAATCCGAAAGCTTCATTTAGAACATGAGAGATTATTAATGACTTGATTTTCTGTCTCCAAATTTGTGTATTGTTGAAATCTGTTGAAGATGGTAATTAACTTTCATTCAAAACTCACTTATTAAACGTATATTATTTGATAGTATATTTTAAGAATGTTGTAATATATTTATATAACTAACACTTGATTTTTTAAGAAACTAGTCTTTTGCCCGTGCATTGATATTTTTAAGGGAATGTTAGCATTTCAAAAAATAATAAAAAGCTAAATTATTCTAAAAGTTCAGCAAGCTTTCACCTAAGTCTTATACATAATAATTAGTAAAATTGAATCAGGATAATATTCTAGTAAGATTCAATTGAAAAGTTTTTGGTAGCAAAATTTTTTCCCAAGGAAGAAATTAATGGAGATTACACTAATCTTTCTAAGCTAGCAAAAATTTGACTATTCATATTTGTGCTCTATACTAAAATATTCATATGTACCCATTGAACAAGGAAGAAAGTGGATTGGAAAATAAAGAATCAAAACTATTATATGATAGATCATAACGCCAAGGAAATGTATACGATAGTCGAAGATCACTTTAACCACTCTCAACAAAATGAGAAAGTGTGATCACTACCTCTGAAGCCAAAAATGCAGAATTCTCAAAAGCTAAATTGAGAAATAAAACATATATAATTTTTAGTTAAGCACGTATTCAGGTGAAGATATTATATAATGAAAAATTGTACAAGTAGTTTAACAAAACATGTGATCTTATTCCAACACAAATTAACAAAACACACAAATAGTCTAACAAAACATGTGATATTATTCCAACACAAATTAACAGAACACACAAACGAGGGAAAAGCTTCCTTCCTTTCAACGGAACAAGAATACAAAGAATGATTAAAAAAAAAAAAATCACAATGCTCAAATTGTGAAGATAGAAATTGAATTTAATGCACATAGAAGCAACGTCCAGTGAAGATGACACTCTTTTTTAAGTTTCGAGCTTGAGCTGGTCCCTACAAAAATGGAAAAGAGTTTCTATAATTACCTGATTAGAAGAACATATGAAGAGTGTTGGGTTTTTGATACCCAATAAATCCCGAGCTATGATGTTAACGTGGGTTAATATTATTTCATAGGCATAGGCTGATGAATGAAATAAGTCCAACAATCAAGTACATGAGCTACACCCGACCCAATTGTATTCCTTATGGATGGCTTGAATCTTGGTCCGTTTACCCCTTTAATGGCCCAACTTAAAGTCTAACCCTAGAGTATATATATGAATATAACCCTAGCCTCTTTGAGATGATGATTGAGTGATTTTGAGAGAAGAAACTAGTGAATCCCGGCTGCCCCTTTTGTGTGAGAAAAAGGGTGTCCAGAAGTGTCCAGAACGCTGGTATAATGTGTGCAATTGGTGGTTCTTTCATAGTATACCTTTGTGGTGTCTTCTCCTAGCCTTTGTGGCGATAAATCATCATCCCTTCTTGTCCTACGTGGGTAAGATTGTATAGCAACCAAGGTGAATCAATTTGGTTGTGGTTTGGAGCCGTGTGGATTGGTTGTTGGTAGAGAAAAGTACGTTGGACTGAGCCTGGAAAACCACCGTTTGAAGATCCTTTTGAGAGAGCTTCTGCAACAATTGGTATCAGAGCTTCAAGGTGAAGGTTTTGGCTCGAGAAATCTACCAGAAATTGTCCAAAAAATCGGCAGAAACGTGGCAGAAATCAGATCGAAAAATTGTTAAAAATCAGTCTCTGTTTTGGTGTTTTCTGACCAATCCAGAACGAGTTTGGGGAAACGGAGACCACTGGCGTGACGTGCAGGAGGAGGTGAACCCTTCAGGCCGGCGCGTGTCCGGAGACGGCGGCGCGTGTGGAGACGCGTGAATCCCACGCGTAGAGAAGAGAGGCCACGCGTGAGGGCGCGTGAGGCTGAATTTGGAGACGGTCTCTTCAGGCAGTTTGTTCCTTATATTATTTCTAACATTTTTCGTGTTGAAAGTTTTCTGTTTCAGGGTACGCAGAAGAATCTGGACAGCGTTGTTCTTCGAGCGTTCGGGACTCGATCGTGATTTTTTGATTGCTGCAGTTTCCAGAGACTTTAGGACGAATAGTGGTGGTCCTAAAGTGATAAATTCGCAACTCTCATAATTTACGGACTCGGATAGTCCGCTCTGGTATATTGGCTTAACTTATTTTTAAATTTCAGCATTAGCAGATCATCGTGTGGGGTGATCGTTAGGATTGGGGGTTGTCATTGCTTGGCAACCATTGCTTGTGCTAGAAAATTTAGGAATTATTTGCTCTGTTTGTGAAGTGTTGAGTTTTGATTGCAAGTTGGTAGTTGATTTTGTGCTTTACCTGTCATATAGTCACTGTGTGAGGCTTGTTGCGTGGAAATTCGAACTTTTGTTTACATACCTTCGTGTTGCATTGATTTTCCTGTTAGAACACCTGGACTTGACCCGTTCGAACATTCCCTTGAACTAAGATCGTGAATCTTACGAAACCCTGGGAATCTAGAACGGTGTATATTGCGGCCGTAGGATAACTTTGCGTGACCTATCTGTGCTTTTGGTTGTTCTAGTTTTTTAAAAATGTCTTTACGCTTTGAAGTTGGAATTTTTAACGGGAAAGGGGATTTTTCAATTTGGCAACAAAAGATGAAGGGTATTTTGGTCCAACAAAAAGTTTCAAAGGTCATAGATGGCAAATTTTCTGCAAATTTAACAGAAGTACAAAAAGAAGAGTATGATGAACTTGCATACACTTCAATTATTTTACACCTATCTGATACTGTTTTGAGAAAAGTAGGAAAACTGGATTCTACAAAACAACTTTGGAAAAAGTTGGAGGACTTATATTTGTTTAAGTCAACTCCTAATAAACTGTACTTGCTTGAACGATTTTTCAGCTTTAAAATGGATCCTTCAAAGGATCTTGATGATAATCTGGATGTCTTTAACAAATTAGTTCAAGACATCGTTAACTGTGATAAAGAGGTATCTGAAACGTATAATGCTATTATCTTGCTTAATTCCATGTCTGATTCATATAGGGAAGTTAAGAATGCAATTAAGTATGGTAGGGATACCTTAACACCCGAGATTGTCATAGACTCACTTAGGAGTAAGGAGATGGAGATTAAGGCTGAAAAAGAGGATAAGAGGAGTGGCGAGTTACATATGATGAGGAGTAGGATGAAGTTTAAGCAAATGAATTTGGGTAGAACTCAAGACGGTAGTGATTCGAGTAGTGACTCGAGTGATGAGGGTAGTAAGAAGAAGGGCAAGGGACGAGACAAGTCTAGTGGTAAAAGGTGTTACAGTTGTGGTAAGTCTGGACACTTTATTAAGGACTGTCCCAAGAAGAAAGATAAGTTGAAGGGAAAGATGAGAGGTGAGACGAATTTGGTTGAGGGGTCGAGTTATGACCCCAGTGAGGTTTATTGAGTGTAAACCTAGTCACTGCATATGCATTTGTGTGTGATCCTTTCTGAATGTGTGTGATTGTCTAAATTTTGTTGCATGATTATCTGCTACATTTCAATGTGTTTGATATGTGCATTTGCATGAATTTGAGGCATTAGGATTACTTGGTGTAATTGCTTGCATGCATAGTGGGTTAGGATGCATTAGCAGTGTGTTGTGTGTCTTTTGGTGAGGTGGAGTATAGATGTCTAAGGGTACATGGTGGTTTGTACCGAGGGATGTAGAGTGTGACATTTGGATCACGAGTGGAGATGTGATCAAATGTCTAGGATCCTTTATCTGGAAAGAGACCCTGATCAGGTGGAGTGTAAGAGAGACACTTCTATCACTTCTGTTAGGTGGAGACCCATTATCCACGTAGGTTGGGAGAAGTGATGTGGAGATAAAGGATTATCCCGTGGACTTAGGATCTATTGTTACTCACCAGTTAGACATGAGTTGAGTGATCTGTATAGTGAGCGTGGTGGGCGATGAGAGGAGATATGTGTTCTCGAGGTGTGAGCAACACGGAATAGGATAGGATAAGTGTGGTGAGATCTTTTCTTAGGGTCATTTATGCGTGTGTTGCATATGTGGTTGACCATGGTTTGATTGACTTGGTGTTAATTTATGGTTCTATGTGAACGTGTTTCTAAAAAGATCTGTGTGTGTTATCCTATAGTATATCGTCATCGCATGTGTATTTGCTCTTGATTGTTTACTGTTAAGTATTTGCTTCTATTTGAGTATTTTTTGACCTTAGCCCCAGTGAGTACATGGAGCAGGTATGGTATGTGTTTCAAGTTGGAAACATGAGGTAAGGTCTGTGATCCAATTTTATTGGCTACCTTGATTATGCAAGTGTTAACTGTGTGTTTTGATTGCTTGCAGATTTATTGGGCATCAAGGTGGAGATTTGTTGGGTTTTTGATACTCAATAAATCCCGGGCTATGATGTTAACGTGGGTTAATATTATTTCATAGGCATAGGCTGATGAATGAAATAAGTCCAACAACCAAGTCCATGAGCTACACCCGGCCCAATTGTATTCCTTATGGATGGCTTGAATCTTGGTCCGTTTACCCCTTTAATGGCCCAACTTAAAGCCTAACCCTAGAGTATATATATGAATATAACCCTAGCCTCTTTGAGATGATGATTGAATGATTTTGAGAGAAGAAACTAGTGAATCCCGGCTGCCCCCTTTTGTGTGAGAAAAAAGGTGTCCAGAAGTGTCCAGAACGCTGGTATAATGTGTGCAATTGGTGGTTCTTTCATAGTATACCTTTGTGGTGTCTTCTCCTAACCTTTGTGGCGATAAATCATCATCCCTTCTTGTCCTACGTGGATAAGATTGTATAGCAACCAAGGTGAATCAATTTGGTTGTGGTTTGGAGCCGTGTGGATTGGTTGTTGGTAGAGAAAGGTACGTTGGACTGAGCCTGAAAAATCACCGTTTGAAGATCCTTTTGAGAGAGCTTCCGCAACAAAGAGTATAAATGGGAAGAAAACTCAAATGAATACTCATTTGTATACTAATCGTTACAGGTATAGAGGGAGAAGCAAAAGAGGTTAAAAAGACAGTTATTTTCCCAACTTATCGTGTTAAATATTTTTTGTTTCCAAAAGTAATCGACTAAGGTACTACTGCTTTTACAACTAAAATATTAACTCAAGAAACAGAATATACTGTTACAACAAAGACCAAGTTTAGGCCAGTACATTGACTAAACTGATTTTTAGGGTGATAAAAAAATTCAATTTTTTTCCTTCTAATTCGGGAACTACCATGACACAAATCATATGTACCTGTTACAGAAAGTTGTGAAGCGGAAAAGTCTCGTTAGCAAGTTCTAAACTGGCAATTGTACATTGTGATTTCGAATCATTAGAAGACATCTTGAAATGTTGACTCTATTTTATATATTAGTCATTATACGCTCTCTCTATTCTTCAAAAATACCCATTCTCATTTTATCACCCCTACCGAGTGCCGTGCAAGGATAAAACAACCAGAAAGTCAGTTGAATGCTAGCATCCATAGCGCTTGTTTGTTACTAAAATATGAGGACAGTTAGGAAAGGATCATCTTCTCCCTATGTGGCACACTTCTAAAATCACAAACCTGGCATAAAACAAGTAACCATTCGTATGAATTGTATAGTTCATGAAGTGAAATGATCACTAGCTCACTCTAAAAACTTGAATCAACGTGCCACCTTTGATCATATTGGGATTATTTCGTCTTAAAAAACAAGATAGAATTGCATACCAAAATAGAACTTGCATTTTGTACATAAGACCTTCAACAAGATGTGCATGAAGATTTTGATGGCGACAATAATGAGGTGGTTGACAAAGAGAGACATGATTGGTAGAGAAAATGTGAAACTATTTAAGATTTCTATGCTATTATTTTAGAGATTCTTGCACAATTGTAATTTTGAATCGAGAATAAGAAAATTGTGCATGGATTTTTAGAATAATAATAGAGCAAATTTAAATAATTCTACATTTTCTCCACCAATTAGGTCTGTCGCTATGTCAACTACTTCATTATTGTCTCCATAAGAACTTTCATGCACATCTTTTGAAGGTCTCATATACAAAGTCAAGCAGGGATCTATACTGATATGCAATTTGATTTTGTTTTTTTATGACAAAACAATTCCCAATAGGAAGTACTTCCCATTCCGTTCTGTAATTGAACCTCTAAAGAAGTTTAATCAAAAGATGACATATTCACAGTCATAAAAGGTTGGAGAAACATTGCACTATCGGTCAACAATATATTCTCCTGAAGTGAAAAGTGAAATTGAGTCGTTAGCAACTTATGAACTTCATAATTTTGAGTTCTTGCTTGGCATTGTAATCTGGTACAGGTTGTTGCATGCAATCAATATTCTGAGTAAATTTTTTCAAACCAAATCCATGGATATTAGTCATGATATCAACCTCTTGTAAGGACTTGTTTCATTTCTTGAAGATTATAGAGAAATTGTATTTGGTATTGCCATGGATGAAACTAAATAAAGAGAAGCGAAATGGGAATTGAAGCTGTATTTAGATAAAAATGCATAATTTGAAGGGAAAAACAAGTTGATGAAAGCGGAAGTGATGAGGTAAAACAATCGACGGAAGAATCTCTTAGAGTTGAATACTTTGTTTTTTATAATTGATCGAGCTCTATCTTCTTTGAGAACTCGATTTGAATAATTCAAACAATATGATAACATATTTGGATTTTTGTTTAGTTTGAAGAGGTTAAGGGATGCAACTTATTAAAGTTTGTTGAATTCTTTTATGAATCTTGAGAAATACCTTAAACATAATGGGCGTTCAGACATCAGTGAAGATGATTTATGTTCGGAGTTACAAGTCTTAAGATATTATATACCAAGTGAAGCAACTAAAGCAATTGAAGTGCTACAGTATTTGAAGACATCATATGTTTGTTTTCCAAATACTTATATTGCTTACAAAATTTTGTTAACCATATCGGTTACAATTGTATCTGTAGAAAGAAGTTTCTCGAAATTGAAGTTGATCAAGACTTATCTCCGATCAACTATATCACAAGAAAGATTGAATGGACTGGTTATATTATCAATAGAGAACGAAATGGTTGAGTAGCTAAACTATTCAAATTTGATTAATGTTTTTGCTTTTAAAGCAGCAGGACGAATAGTATTTAACTAATTTGTTTGAAACATTGTTGGCTTTTTATTATTTAATAATATAAATCTTTTATATAATATATTTGTTTATTGTTTTAATGTTAAGTTTTAAGTTAGCACTAAGTTGCATAATACACCGTTGCATTTACATTGATTTCGGGAGGAGGGCCTAATTTATATGCTTTGTCTCGGGCCCTGACAATCAGAGGACCAGCCTTGATCACAAACACCATGTATTCATCTTAATAGCACTTATTTTTTAATTTATACTCATCCACGTGATGTTCATGTAACAATGTGCAAGGGACAACCATAAACTACTTACCGTTCTTAGTTACTAACAATTGCTAATCCTGGGGAAGGTATGACTGTCTCTCGCTTGGCTCATCTAATTCCCTATTGACAAAACATATATGTATAATAATGTTGTTAAACAGTTAATCTAAATAATCACACCAATGATTATCTGAAAGAAGAATATGAATATTTCATACTGCATTTTTTTTGTAGATGGGAAAGACACCTATAACTTAATCAGATCTACACTTCTTATTCATAGGATTCATATGAACTAAGTTCTCTATGTAATCATTCAGCTCCCATCTTTGCAGCTTTATCAAGATGGTAATTAAACATGTTATCCACCATGAATGATTGATTAGTTCCAGATATAGGATTACCATCATTTACTTTTACCAAAAAAAACATTGATTAGATTTCAAATTTCTATTTATCAATTTTTCCTAATAAGAAATCTGAGATTTAATACCCTTTTTTCATTCCATTAAGCACTGCATGAGTAAAAAGAAGACCTATTTTAGTATTCATTTACAACATTAGCATTCCCAAAAAAAAAAAAAAAAAAAAAGGGATGTATAGTTTAAATATAAAGAATAAATTTAGCTGCAACACTGACCACATTGAGTGTCTTCAGGTTTCTGATAATACTTACTGCCAAATTTATCAACACCTACAAGTATTGTCTCTATGTCTTGTATCTTTGTATGCCTATAATAATAATAATAATAATAATAAAGAAGCAAAATTCAGTTGATGATAGTCATTAGGTAATTAATCAACACATCTTTAAGACAGTATTAACACCAAATTAAAAATCAACAAAAATTGGGAAAAGAGTACAAAGATGCAGACAAATGCAGATAATCCTTCAAAGCAATTGAGGAAAAAAAAAGCTAGATATGATAAATAAGAAGCTCCTTATTCATTTTAAGTCGATTTTTATTTCAGTTACCGCATTTGGAGGTAAAGAATTTAGTGAAAAATATGTATATGAACTATGACTAAAGTTTGCACCCAAACAATAAATCTGCACAAAAACATAAAGAAAGACCATTTTTGCAGTAGGTAGAAAATAAAACTTCTCGAGTGGTCGTGCTTATCTCTTAGAAAGTTAGTTTTCCTTGCTTCGTCATAGCTAAACTCCCAAATAAGCAAACATATTAGAACGCAGAAGCACAAACAAAAATTGCAAAATTTCAAATTTCCACGATGGTAATCCTTTTAAGTGAAAGTAAAGGAAAGTTTTTGGTACCATACATATATTATTAACATTCTGCAATAATTATGTTTAAGTAAACTAAACAGCTGAAAACCGTATAAGATGGTTTAATTTATATTATAAACTGAGCTTAAGGGAGAGGATAAGTTCCAAATCAAATAATGAAAATCTTAAATGAGCTCATCAATGAAAATATAAGAAACAACTATTGCAAAGCAATAAAAAAAAAAAATCTAAGATAAAATACAATGTGCAAAATATCAAACACTCAAAATCTCAATTAATCAACTTTATGCATCATGAGGATAGCCCAGTGGTGCAAAGGACAGTAGTGAGGTTATCTCATGCCTTGCTGGCAGCCGCAGTGTGGAGATTCTATTCCTGAGACATGAAATTGAATTCCTTATAGGTACAGTGTACAGGCAGCTCATGTTCTCTGGCCTGTTGGGGCATATCCCGCGATTTTCCTCCCTCAAAAAGCTCTAACGGCGGAGCGGTGGGGACCCTCAAAATTGGGGTTCAACCTTTTTTTTTTTTTTAACAAAAAGAAAGCATAAACAACTTTCACTCTACCGATATCTCCATCAGCCTAGGATCAAAAGTTGGAATGAGAGAGGCTGCTGGAATAACAGCTCTAAAGCTAAAATGTGCTGAAGGAGAAGCTTTAACCAGTGCAATAGCAACTGCAAAAGGTGAACACGCCTAATTACCATTTCTTTCAGGATCAAGTGGTACTATAGTTGTTGCTGATTAATTAAACAAATCATTTGAAAGCAATTAGGCATCGTCGCTTCTTTTAGGATAATCATTCCAGTTGCTACACAGAGTACTGATGTGCTAATTTAGATAAAAATGGGCAATCTACTTCACTCTATAATCAAAGTAATCAGATGAGTGAAGAGTACAATTAAAGGCAAAATTTTATGGTTCAAAAAGAAGGCCTATATTTAAAGAGAAATCTTCTTTTCCATTTTTTGGCATGTCGTTTTGTTCGGGTGTGGATGCATTACTGGTTGCTTTGAATAAATTTCAAGTAGACAAGTTCAATAGGATATTGCATTTCATACATATATACCTGCGCCGGTACGTATGATTTTTGGAAATCCATTTTTGTGATTTCCTAATTTGCTGGGAGATTGACTGATGGATGAGAACATCACTCATTCTTTTTAGTTGCAATTCAACAATGGAAGTTTACAATTCATTTCTTTTCATTTGTGCTCTGTTCAATTTAATTTAATTTAATTTATAGTCTTCTCTACTAATCGAAGTCTATTACATATATGCTTACCAAATGAAATCCATTTCTCTGACTACCTTTTCTCTTCCAACAAGCTTTAATCCACGTCGTTTTGTTGGTTTTCTTCTCATCACAACATAGTTGAAATTAAATAGTTTAATTCCAAAATTTTAAACATATAAAACTAACTTCTAGTTGATTTTATGCCATAGTTAAAAAATGAAAATAGAAGTTAGAACAATTAATTATCATATCAATTCTAAGTAAATTGATATCACTTATGATTCCCTTTGTATTTTTGAAAATCCTGAACACGAGATTAGGAATGAAACTGCTAATCTAAACAGACGAAAATATATAACTAAACTAATTCTTCAAATAAAGATTTCCTGTCTTAACTTATATTATAGCCAAAACAATTTCTCTGAGCTTAAGTTTCCTATTGCCTTTTTCCACTTCACCGTTTTTATGATTTTTATTAATTGAAGTGGTATTCAAATATAAAGATGGTGAAATACTTCCTGTTCACCTTTTTCTTTTGTTATCGATGCGTTCTTTCTTCTTCCTCTAGAATTAGTAAAGGGGAAATTATATTATCACTACAAAATTTACATACTACACCATATTATAGTCACATCACATTTAAGATACATTTTCGATACACCCCAACAAATTTACAATTATATCCTAATTCAATAAAAAAATGAAAAAATGAAAAAAAAAATACAATAAGGTGGTGGTAATATTATCAAAAACTTAATAGATAAATAACCCCAAATCCAGAATTCCCAACAGCATCAAATCCTGAAAGTTGAACACAAATCACAAGTCAACCATGATCGAAAACGAAAAGATGGGATTACAAATCTGTACCTTATTCCATGATATGCTTCTCTGTAATTTTTCCTGGGTTTTTTGATTATCAATTGTTCCTTCAACTTTTTGTTTAAACCCACAATTGACGGAGAATTCAAGAAAGAAAGAAAGAATCTGTGTGGTTTGCATCAAATATTAACTTGATGAACATCAAAATGGAAGACCTTAGGCCATCTCCAATGCTTACCCCAAAACACCAAAATGCACAAAAGAAAAATAAATAAATAAAATAAAAATGGTGAAAAACACCTTCAATGCAACACAAATTTTGCACCATTTAGCAAAATGGTGCAAAGTGAACAGTTGCACCAAAATGGTGCAAAATGTCTCAAGCCATTTTTACCATTCATTTTCCTGTCCCAAATAAATTGATTAAAGGTATTTGTGTCATTTTTGCTATATATTTTTTAATACAATAAATTATTATTATTATTTTTTTATTTTCACTTAAAATAAATTTTAAATGTAAAAAATAATAATCAATGAATTAATTAAAAGAAGAAAAAATTTAAAATAAAACAAACATGATTATTTAAAGTTAACACGATATATTAAATGACGATACATAAAAAGTGCATGGTTTAGTAATCAAGGAGATGGCTTCTAGATCCTCCAATTTCGTCAAAATAATATTTCGACTTCGTAATATCATAATATCCAAATTCGAAATGCATTGCACTATTTTTAATGGCATGATTTAATATTTTCATTTTTTAGTGTTTTACTAATTGTACTATGTTTTTCATATTTATTAATGAATTTAATCTTTTCCTTAATTTAACGTAATTATTTATTCAGTAATTTATGTTTTTATAAAATAATTAAATATATAATATTTCAAATAAATAAATTATAAAGAATAAAAAAATGAAGAAAATGGTTAAACACTTTCATTTACTGTAAGTTTTGGTTTAATGGTTGAAGATAAAATTTAGTTTGGTGCAAATTTTGGTGCAAAATGGTGCAGCGCTGGAGATTGCCTAAGAGAGAGGATGCCAAAAAGAGATTAATTGTTTCTTGGTAAAGAGAAAATTGAATTTTGTGTTGTTTATAATTATTGTTCATGTTGATTTGCAAGTTATTGCTTCGAATTTCTTTCTTTTCTATTTTGTTTGGTTTTGTTTTCTTGTTAATATATTTTGTTTGCTAGTTCAACCTTTGAAAATCACAGGTGCACAAGATCATAGTCAAGTAATATAGTAATGAATACTAGGGCTGTAAGCAAAAATCGTCAAACCGGAAAATCGAACCGAAACCACATTTTAGAAACCGTCGGTTTGGTGCCACGTGGACCCGGTCAACGAAATGGTTTTGACCCAAACCAAACCGGTCAAAATGGTTTGGTTTAGATTTGAGAATTTTAATTGTGGTTTAAAACCAAACCGGACCGGCGAAAAAATATATAAAAAAATGATTTTTTGTGAAAATTCATCCAAATATTTAAAATTCAATAGTTTTGTCATTTGTGGGTATTTTTGTCAATTTCTAATTTTTTAATACAAATATATTATTATTATCCAATAATCATAATTTATATCTAATAATCTCAAAACTAACATAATCTATCAAAAGTCATTTTCCTCTTTAGAATTTAGATGAACTCCAGCTGACATCCAACATAATCTTGAGCCACCGGCACCACATACTTCTTTTTCATATTTTTCACGCCTCTTCCAAGTTAAATTGAAATCCATTATACTAAATCGGAGACAAAGAGATCTTAGACCTTCAGTGATAATATTTGCTACGAATAAAGTTTCAAATCAATAATTTTTTTGGAGCAAACTAAGGTAAGAATCTAAAATTAAATGCGTTTCGTAACATAATACAAACGTAAACTTGTGTAATTGTTATATTTAGATATTATAAACAATTGCTTTATTAGTGTGGTTGGTTATTTTCTTTGTTTAATCAGTATCATTTTTTCAAATATGATTTTCACGAGGTCTTGTTGGACATCATTATATTTTTTGGCCTTATATCTAGTTTAGTAGACTTGTATTGTAATGTTATTGTATCCGGCTGAACTTGTGGGATAACGATCCAAATTTTCATTTTTTTTGTCCAAAAAATTTTGTTCAAACAGGGGCTTATTTTGGTTTAGATTTATTACTAGTGAGATATAAATATATATTAAATTCAATGAATTAATGACATAAAAGTAGACGGGCAAAAAAATATATGGGGAAACCGACGGTTTAAAACCGGACCAAACCGTTAGGTTTATGTTTGAGTTTTTTTCAAACCGTTCAAAATGGTTTGGTTTAGATTTGAGTTTTTCTCAAACCGGTTGAAACGGTTTGATTTGAAAAATTGTCAAAAACCGGTAAAACCGGAACGCTTACACCCCTAATGAATACAGTGTCAAATTCACATGAGTGCTATTTATTTAATTGAGTTAAAATTAATTTTAACTTTAATTGAATAGCAAACAAGTTGTTGTGATTTTTATATACTAATATCTAAATTATCAATTAAACTAGTGAAAGATTTTAAATATGTGAGATGCATTGCTAACATTCGGATTCCCCTTATTATTTCATTTTTAGTGTAACAATTAAAGTGAAAATTTGAAATCATTCTTATTGGTCAATGTACCTAATTTAATTGAAAGCTTCTCTCGATAGCGATCAAATTTATTCCTTTCACGTGACCCTTCTATCTCTCGATGACAGATGCAAACATAATAACTGCATTAATAAGTGCTAAAATACCTATTGAAACCATATAAAAACTTATATTTCTATTATCTATCATATTTTACAATATTGTGCTTAGACTTTATTATCTCTATTGATAACAATAAAATTTACTGACAATTCAATTGGTGATCAAGTAATTTAAAAAAACGATAATAAAGATCCACAAATCAAACCAAATAAAGTAAATATAATTAATTAAAAATTAAAAATATCATAACAAGAGTTTATCTTATCCTAGTAATGTATAAATCTACCCTAGAATATTGGAATTACAAGAAATTATTTAATAGAGCAACCGAAATTGTGAATTAATGAATGAAGGAAGATGAATCTTGATGTTCTCGAATTTCTCAAAAGTAATTTTGAGAAATCTTCAATAATTCTTTCGCTTCTTTACCCACAAATCCCAGGTTTAATCTCTAATTGATGAGTTTTGAATTTCGCTTTTGAAATATTCTCACAATATATGATTTTATCCCTCTTTTATGATAAAATTAACGGAATATTGTAGTATAAGGCTTATATGAGAAGTCTCTAATATGTATTCTGTTGTTAGGTATTTGTAGGATTAGAAAATTGGATGAAAATCATGCCCAAGTTGGCTTCCAAAAGAGTTCCAATCGAACAATGAAAGTTGCCTTCGCGCTCACTTGTTTTTTCATCTCTGTACAGTCGTTAGTATTTTGGTCATAATTTTCTCTCCCGATATTCAATTGATTTAATTTAAAGTGTGTTGGAAAGCTAGCTAGCTCAAATAAATACAACTTTGCTAGAATAGAATTTTTATAATTCGAACATTCAAACTGTCAAAAATGGGTCTAAATCTTCGGCCAAAAATCTTGAATATAAATTGTACTATTGGAAATTGATTTTTGATGATATTATAATCATATTCCATTCTTTTTTTTTAACTTCTAATTGCATCAAATTTTCTCCTAGTAATTTTCAAAGTATCGTCTTGTTGTATGAATCAACTATTGTATATTTACAATTTGGTCCTCGAACCTTGGACTTCGTCAATTTTCACTTATTTTCGCTTCTATTTTCAATTCCTCATTCGTCCATTGAGTTTTACTTATATAACATAAAATACAACAATTTAAAATATATTTTATCAAAAAAACTATCAAATATTGCTATTTTAGACCTCGAATAAGTGTATAAAATACACTTCTCACTTGTTCAGCTGAAATAAATATAATATATTTTTGCGGTGTACCGATAATAGTGATAGAACAAATAAATATGATTAAATAATAGATAGGATAATAGTGAGAGAAGTAATACTAATATTAATCAAAACACCAACTGAAACATTAATATCACCAAACATCAAACTCATAGAAGCTATGCATTATGATATGGAATGCCATGAATGAGATATACTATCATCTCCCCCCTTACTGCAAACTCTCCCTAAAATGTAGCTAACTTTCAACTCAAAATTACAATCCAATCTCTCTCCTCATGTTGTCAAAAATGACTAAGGGAACTATATCAAATACACATGAACATCAATATATAATAACTCAAATATGCAATTGATATCATGCACATGCATAATTAATGATCAGTAGACTTCCCACATACTCAATTCAAGTTAAAATAAAGTAAATTATATAAGTGATTTATGTGTGTAAAGTGTCACTAATTCTTTGTAAGTAGGACTCCAAACTTTAGTTTTGTGAGAAAGGACATTCTAAGCATCTCTATCAATAAGTTTATCCATCTACTTATAAAAGTCAAACCAATAATAACATATTAGGATCTATAAAAGAAGCTCATTTTACATGTATATTATTCTTTTCTCTCCCCGACTTTGAATATATATATATATAAGCTCATCATCTTTCTCGTCAAATTTTTCACATCTTATGTGTAGGTTCTTCTTTATTAAGGGATTAAGATGACCCTATAATGAGTCTTAGGTCGGTTAACCCAAATTAGTTGACCATAGACACCAGGTAATGAGAAATCTCTTCGGGCTTAATTGCTCGAATAAAATATGCTCCGAAGAAGAGCATAAGATATTGAGCTTTTTCTTTCAAATGAATATGCTTGAGCTTAGGCTACTAAAATAAGGTCAAATCATATTCAAAGTTACCTTACCAATATGTGATTGCCATCCCAAAAATCTCACACACTCCGTCAAGTTCCACTCACAATATCATAGTGTGTGTAGTACGGATGGTATATGAAGAAACTTATACTAAGTACTCCATAAAAACCTAAGCAAGTAATGAAAAATATACTATAGCACATTGATTAAACTCACACTTTATCATAACAGAAAAGTTCAAGTATATCATATATCATGTTGTAGTTTAAAAAACTTTCCCCATTTTTTTTAAATGAATGCTCCAATCACACAAAATAAAAAATATTCAACACACAAAACAAAAAAATATGCATGTGCCAATATAAACATGATGAAGATGCACATACATGAATCTACTACCTATAAAACAAACACAACAATGAGATGCATGCAATAATGAATGAATCACAATGATAAGCACAAGCATGCATCAAAGATACCTAATCAGTTAGGTACACTAATGCTCTTATCGTTTAGAGAACTATGATGTATTTCAAGATTTTTTCAGATTACTCTTCTTCACCCAAATTTTCCTAGTGGAAGAATTAATCCTAGTCAACTATGTCATTAACTCGATCAATTGACTCACCTGATTAGTAAGGAAGTCAATTCAGTTATCAAAATCCTGATTTCTATTTTTAATTAAAGTTCTGATTTATATTTCTATTCAGAGATTTATGACACCTAGGACTAATATGCCCTAACTCGTGACAATTAAAATAAGTAGGGATAAACCAAAGACCAAAGTTACGTGATTGTTGATTTCTATTCCTAGGTTGATAGGTCATATGCTGTCTAGTAGGCCTCCGTCCTACTATTCTTTTATCCTTGGGTTCAGGGTTAAGAGTATACTTAGGCTGGTCAATGACAAAGGCAAAGATGGTCTTGTAAGTACTAGCAATATTGTAATCATTATCCTTATATTCTAGACCTCCCTAATTACTAGTAGGCTTGTTCATTCCTAAGATGCTATCAAACTTCAATGAACTACTAAAGAATGCGAGGAGTTGGTGTTGGAATCCTCAGAATTGCTCATAAAGGTCTTAACCACATTTTCTAAAGAGTTATTCACAACGCTCAACTTACTAAGTCTCCCAAAGGACTTCTCAAGATCACTCATAAGATTCTTAATCTGAATATCTAAGGATTCATTCACAGAATTCAACTTACTCAGGGATAAAGTAGATTCCTGAAATTCAGCTATTAATTTTTCATTCTCTAGCTCAAAATCTTTGACCTTCATACATAACACTTTATTGGAAGTCAATATCATAAGGCTTTCCTTATATAATTTATCATAAGCTTTATGTATGTCTTCTTTATCTTCAAATCCTCCTCAAATTGCTCACCACTATCTTCATTCTCAACTTTCCCACCATCTTTATCAAATTCATTCCCAATCCCAGCAGTGAAGGCTATATATTTCCTGTTCTCATCCTGAGTGGACCTCTCACTTTGATTATCCTAGTTAGACTCATTATTAGTGAGAGTAAAATTAATAGCTTTATACTTACTTCTCTTACTGTTAGAGTATTCATTCCTATAATGGCCAAAACCTTGACAGTTATGATATCTTACAGATTGAGATCTCTTTCTAAACTCACTGGGAGCACCTCTACGTCTCTCTTGAGGCATTTTCTTATTTCTAAATATTTTAAAAAATTTCTTAGCAAAATAAGCTATCTTCTTATCATTATGTGACTCCGAAGCAGAAGACTTATTACAGTTATCCCTAAGAATGTGATAATAATGTAAATTTTAATATTTTTTCTTTTAATTATTGCATTCATATGATTATTTGATACCAAAATGTACTCATTATACTTATATTTTGATTCGGGTTGCATTTTAATAGAAAAGATGGAAGATAGAAGAAAAGAGCGAAAATGACCAAAGTGGAAGAAAATGAAAGTCCAGGGACAAAAGTGCAAATACTCCAAACTTGTGTCTAACCTTATGATGAAGATTCGAAAGTGTTAAAGGTCAAGTAGATGAGAAAAGAAGTCAAAGGGTTGAAATACCATCAAAGTTTGACCACACATCAATTCCCAATCGAAAAAAGTTATGCAACGTTTTCAGCCTCATATTGGGACCCATTTTTACATGTCAAATGATCAAAGTGGAAGATTACTTCTGAAGAAAAGTTGTAGCCCTTTGAGTTAACTTTTCAATACAACTTGAATCACCTCAATCGGATATCATGAGAGAAAGTTATGGCCAAAATATTAAAAGCTTTTTGGCGAAGGAAATTGAAACAACCATAAGATCGCATGGATACCTTTCGAGAACTTTTGGGGGCATTTTGGTTGAACCATACGGCCGCATGGGCATTTTCCAAGGGCAAGATCCCATATTACTATTTTGACGCGGACACTTATGGAAACTTGTTGGGCACACGTTTTAAGCCCTAATCTCATCCCAGAACGCCCGAATTGATCCACACATCAATTTTCTTTGGTTTTTGGGCTCAAGAATTCTATGAAGAGCTAAAACCCTTGGTGAAACTTGGAAGGAACTCATTGGATTTGGGGAAATCATATCAATTGTTCATGTAATCTAGTATTTTATTGTCAAACAATTCTAGATTTTAGACTTTCTCCTTATGAATTGATTTTGAAATTGGTTAAATTTTTATTAGATCTTCCATAGATTCAGTCATGTTTTTTCTATTGTTTGATCGAAATATTTATTGAGTTGCAATTTCATTTATGTTATTAGTGGGTTATTTATGATATTATACTTGAAGTATATGATTACTTTTGATCTTACTCCAATAACAATTGTGGGAATGTGTTAGAAAGTCTAAATCTTAGAATTACAATTGGAATTAAAGTGATCTTTACTATTAAATCTTCCAATTAGAGAGTTGGGATGAAAACCTCTAATTAAGTAATAATACATGAATTGTTGATGTTGATCGATCCAACCCAATTGAGTGAATTCTATTGCTACACTAATTTCATATATTGATATTTAAATTTCATTCCAAATTGATAAACTAGTTTCACATAACTCCCGAAACCCCTAAGCTTCTAATCCTTTGAGCATTTCCCATCTCCCTGTGGAATCGACACCCCAAGGCTAAACTACAATCATCGCGTTATATTTTGAGCGTAATCACAATGTTTAAGGCTAAAGACTTATCTTTTGTAAGTTTAGCTAGTGTTAGTTCATAAGTCTAGAGATATCCAACAACTCTTCAACCTTAATAGCATATATGTCCTTACTCTCTTCTATAGTTGTGATTTTAGGTATAAATCTCTCAGCTAAGGATCTAAGAATTTTCTAACAATCTTAGGCTCATGAATTCTCTCACCTAGGTTGAGGTTAGAATTAATTAGGTCATTTAAGCTAGCATTGAAGTCATTGATTGTCTCATCCTCTTTCATCCTAATCTCTTCAAATCTGGCGTTCTACATTAATAACTTGGAGTTAACTGCCTGATTTCCCTTATGTGTGATCTATAAAGTATCTCAACATCTAGATACTTGCCTAAATTCTTAAAGGGACACTGCTATAAATAGGGCATTTAGGGCTTTACTTTTCCAACCACACTCATCTAAATTAGATTTCGACCAATTAGTAATAGGAATTAGGTGATTAAAAAGGGCCTTCAAATCATTCACTACACTAAACCAAATACGCTTATCCATTGATTTTACGAAGACTCTCATTCTAACTTTCCAATACACGTAGTTACTGCCATCAAAATATGACAGGCCAGATAATAAACTACTCATCTAGATATTGCCACACAATTTATGCAACGTGATTTTTACCGCAAGCGTACGGTGTCATGTTTTGTAGTATATTAAAGAATTGAAAAGTGTCGAACCCACAAGGATTGATATTCGACTTCCACTGAGTACTATGATTGTGTCCGCGTTTACTTTATCTAGACAATCGAGTGTTAACTTAATGTTGAATACTAAATTAACGTCAATGAATTAAATAGTGCAATAAAAGTGAGGCAATTTCTAAAGATTAAATCAGATTTACGTAATGTCTAGGGAATGATTTCACCATATTATCAACATGATTCTCAACCCCTATAGATATTTCCATCACTTATTTCCCAAATTCATAGGCAAGAATCCTAAATTAATTCTATTTCCCCCTCTCGAGCGTCAAATAGAACCTATCTCTATATTTTAACCCCAATATCTCTATTCCGAATTAAATATATAAAGATTATCACACATTTGGTTCTTGTTTTACCCTCAAAGATTCGTACTTTCTCTCGAAACCTACAAACCTAGGTTATATTGTTCTTAGATCACGCCTAAATTCCCCTCTCTTGAGCGTCAAATTTAGAACATCAATTCATTCAATTGGTGATCAGGCAAATGAAAGTATTAAGCAAGAACAATACAAATTCAATTCTGCAAAATTAAATGGAAATACTATGAAGAAATTGAATCATGTCTCAAATATGTTACATCAAACCCTAGATTTAATAACTTAGTTCATGATTGAGAAGAAGAAAATGATAAAATACAAATTAAATTGCATGAAGGAGAGAAAGATAAGAAAAAAACTCAGGTTGTTGCTCTATCCCTCAATATTGTGGCTTGATTTCTCAGTTTCTCCCTTCTTCTTCTCCAAAATCGGATCGATCTTCTCTCAATTGGTGCCTCTCTTTTTCTTGCCTCTTCAGCCGTCTAACCCCCTTCTCTTGTTCTTCAGCTGGGTATTTATATTTTCTAAGGGTCCTCAAAGGCTAGGGTATGATTTTTGGGCCAAAAAGATACTTAAAAACCCGGATTTTAATGTTTTGGTAATGGGCACCATGGCGCCTAGATCTGGCGCCGTGGCGCCCAAGTCTCTGCCCATGGCGCCCAGGTCTAGTGCCGTGGCACCGAATGTTCTGCTTCTTTTTTTCTTCCTTGGGCGCCATGGCGCTCAGATTTCTGCTGGAATTGCCTCTCTTTGGGGCACCATGGCGCCCCTTTTTCGGCGCTATAGCGCCAATGCCACTGCTTTACTCCTCTTCTCTTTATTTTTCCAAGCCTATTTTCCACTCCAATCTTATTCAATACTTGCTTATTCATGCTCCATTTCATTGATCATCATTTTTGCTCATCACCGACTCCCAATAGTGGTATTTTCTTGAGAATTGTCCAAACTGCAAAACAATACTAACACACACATCAAAACGTTCAAAAATGCTCAAGAAAATTTTCCTCTCTCGAGCGTCAAATTTAGAACATCAATTCATTCAATTGGTGATCAGGCAAATGAAAGTATTAAGCAAGAACAATACAAATTCAATTCTGCAAAATTAAATGGAAATACTATGAAGAAATTGAATCATGTCTCAAATATGTTACATCAAACCCTAGATTTAATAACTTAGTTCATGATTGAGAAGAAGAAAATGATAAAATACAAATTAAATTGCATGAAGGAGAGAAAGATAAGAAAAAACTCAGGTTGTTGCTCTATTTCTCAATCTTGTGGCTTGATTTCTCAGTTTCTCCCTTTTTCTTCTCCCAAATTGAGTCGATCTTCTCTCAATTGGTGCCTCTCTTTTTCTTGCCTCTTTAGCCGTCTAACCCCCTTCTCTTGTTCTTCAGTTGGGTATTTATATTTTCTAAAGGTCCTCAAGGGTTAGGGTATGACTTTTGGGCCGAAAAGATACTTAAAAACCCGGATTTTAATGTTTTGGTAATGGGCACCATGGCGCCTAGATCTGGCGCCGTGGCGCCCAAGTCTCTGCCCATGGCGCCCAGGTCTAGTGCCGTGGCACCGAATGTTCTGCTTCTTTTTTTCTTCCTTGGGCGCCATGGCGCTCAGATTTCTGCTGGAATTGCCTCTCTTTGGGGCACCATGGCGCCCCTTTTTCGGCGCTATAGCGCCAATGCCACTGCTTTACTCCTCTTCTCTTTATTTTTCCAAGCCTATTTTCCACTCCAATCTTATTCAATACTTGCTTATTCATGCTCCATTTCATTGATCATCATTTTTGCTCATCACCGACTCCCAATAGTGGTATTTTCTTGAGAGTTGTCCAAACTGCAAAACAACGCTAACACACACATCAAAACGTTCAAAAATGCTCAAGAACACATCAAAAAACT
>NC_036250.1:16674913-16677270 GCF_002742605.1 Olea europaea var. sylvestris | reverse complement strand
TTTTTTTTTTTTTTTTCCCCCCCCCCCCCCCCCCCCCCAAACCGAGAGTAATAATTTTAACAATCCTGATATGTGAATACTTTCCTCCCTTTTTTGTTCTTCACTGATGGTATCTATATATTTCCCCGGTGAAGGTTTAAGAGTTGTAGTGTGTTATTATAAATCGTGGAGTTAACGGGATTTTGGGACACCATGAATACATACCCAATGACTAAGTGATTTTATTTTTTTTATTTTTTATTTTCAAATCCTCTTGTTCTAACAGTGCAAGTGCAACTTAGAGAGCATTAATGCAAAACTAGTTTAAGATCAAACTTTTTGTTAATTTAGATTTTAGTTAAAAATGCTGAAGGTTCCTATAACATTATGTGCTGCAGAATTCAAGATGTTGATATAGAGGTTCTGACTTCATCTTTACACATCCTTTGAACATTAATTGAATATATATTCGTTCTTTGTCTTTAAATGTATATTTGATTAGATGAGAAAATAAAGTTCGGGAAGCTTCATGTACCACACCCTCTCCATTATATTAATTGGCACTGCAAGGAATATCCCATCACTAAAACCTTAGATATAGAGAGGAATATATATATACATATTTTTAACTGTACAATGAACTGACTATTTCTGACTTCAAAATTTATTCTTGGATCCCCTTGGCACGTGGATATAAAGAACTTGCATTCTTCTATTTCAGGTATGGCAGTTCAGGCGTCTTATACTTGAGACACTTCATGTTGATTTGCATGACGAATTGGATTTTGTGGGGGAACTTGCCAGACTAAACTCTAAAAACTATCAAATATGGTAAGTTACACTGTGGACGGATATGTTTTATCATTTAATTTTTCTGATGCATCAAATTGAATTGTCTTTCGACAGATACTTAAGCTCTCAGACCTGAATATCTCCCTTGTATATATAATATAAAGCATCAAAGGTGTGTTATAATAGGACTTATTATTGAGGTTTAAAAGGCTACATTCGTGTTTGATTGCAAAATGGTTATTTTTGGGTTGAACTTTTTCAATGATTATGAGCTCCTTTCACAGTATGAATTAGAAAATGATATTTCCGTCCACTTGAATGTAATTGAAGTTCATTGGATCTTTTTGGCTGTGTATGTTCTGTTTATCATAAGAATAAAGTGGTCATCCAACCAGGTAAACCTAGAATTAATTGGCAAATTGATGTCTACAATGGAAGAAAAAGTTGTCAAATGTTCAAGTAGTGTAGAAATTGTCGGCCCTAAACACATCTATCTTTAGTTGATAAGTCGACATGAAATGTCTGTGTAATTTTAATGCATGAGTAATAAACATCTTGTTGGGGATTTTAATGCAGCCATGGATCTTAAAATCAGCAATCTTGTTGTCTTCTTGTTTATTGCCATGTTAACTCGTGGTCTCTATATGCTCTCCATATACTTCTCTATATCGATTTCTTTCAAAAATTGTGAGGATGGATTTCAGTGGATGTTCGCAGGAGTTTATGGGCCTAATTTTGATGACAGTAGAGTGGGCTTGTGGGATGAACTGGCTGGAATGAGGGCTTGGTGGAATCTCCCTACATGTATTGGGGGTGATTTCAATGTGATTCGATTTCTTTCGGAGAGGTCGAGTGGTGGGAGACTAACTAGGGCAATGGAGGAGTTCTCAGATTTTATTAGGGAGAATTTGTTGGTGGATTTACCCATGATTGGGGGAGATTTTACCTGGTCATCTAATCGGGATCGACCCGTTTTGTCTCGTATTGATAGGTTCTTGATTTGTGGGGAGTGGGAGTCTAAATATTCAGATGTCACTCAGAGAAGATTGGGGAGGGTGTACTCGGATCATTTTTCTATTATGTTATCGGGGAATAGAAGGGGTGGTGGAAGAAGACCTTTCAGGTTTGAGAAGATGTGGTTGAAAGTAGAAGGTTTCAAGGAGCGAGTACAGAAGTGGTGGACTTCCTATGAAGTCAGTAGGTCTCCTTTTTTTGTATTGGATCAGAAGCTAAAGGCGCTGAAAGGGGACTTAAAGAAATGGAATGAGGAAGTTGTGGGCAATGTTAACTGCAGTAAAAATCAATGTCTGTCAGAGATAGAGGAATTGGATAGGCGGGAGGAGAGTCAGGGGTTGACCGGGGAGGAGAAGGAGAGACATAGAGGATTAAAGGAAGAGATGGAGAGGATGGTGGAGATGGTGGAGATTAATTGGCGACAGAAATCTAGAGTTACTTGGTTGAAAGAGGGGGATAAATGCACTAAATTCTTCCACAGGGTCGCCAATTCTAATAGGAGGAACAACTCCATCACAGTTTTGGAGGTGGACGGGGTTACTTATGAGGAACCACAGGAAATTGGAAGCCAA
>NC_036250.1:16638442-16674373 GCF_002742605.1 Olea europaea var. sylvestris | reverse complement strand
AGAAGATGTGGTTGAAAGTAGAAGGTTTTAGGGAGCGAGTACAGACGTGGTGGACTTCCTATGAAGTCAGTGGGCCTCCCTGTTTTGTATTGGATCAGAAGCTAAAGGCGTTGAAAGGGGACTTAAAGAAATGGAATGAGGAAGTTGTGGGCAATGTTAATTGCAGTAAAAATCAGTGTCTGTCAGAGATAAAGGAGTTGGATAGGCGGGAGGAGAGTCAAGGGTTAGCTGGGGAGGAGAAGAAGAGCCATAGAGTATTAAAGGAAGAGATGGAGAGGTTGGTGGAGATGGAGATTAATTGGCGACAGAAATCTAGAGTTACTTGGTTGAAAGAGGGGGATAAATGCACTAAGTTTTTCCACAGGGTCGCCAATTCTAATAGGAAAACTCCATCACAGTTTTGGAGGTGGACGAGGTTACTTATGAAGAACCATAGGAAATTGGAAGCCAACTGGTGAATTTTTATCAGAACCTCTATCGGGAGCAATTTGAATGGAGGTCAAAATTGGAGGAATTGCACTTTTCTACAATCACTGAGGATGATGCCCGATGGATGGAGAGATCATTTGGGGAGGATGAAATTAAGGAGGTAGTATTCAGCATGAACGATGATAAGGCTCCGGGACCGGATGGTTTCTCGTTCTCATTCTGCAAGGCGTGCTGGGATGTGGTTCGACTGGATATTGTGAATACTTTATCTTATTTTTTTGAACGTGGCAGATTTCAGAGAAGTTCTAATGCCACATTTATTGTGCTCAGCCCTAACAAATCGGGAGCGACTGATATTAAGGAGTTTCGCCCCATTAGCCTTGTCAGCGGGGTGTATAAGATTATTTCGAAAGTCCTGGCAAACAGATTAAAGGAGGTGCTCGGAAAAGTAGTGTCCAAATTTCAGAATGCATTTGTAAAAGGGCGTCAGATTTTGGACTCTGTGCTTATAGCGAATGAATGCATAGATTCAAGAATGCGTCTAAGGGCCCCAGGGATGCTTTGTAAGCTAGATATTCAGAAGGCTTACGTTCATGTAAATTGGGGATTCTTGTTGTATATGCTCAGGCGCTGTGGTTTTGGGGATAAATGGTGTAAATGGATTCAATTCTGTATTTCTACTGTTTCATTCTCAGTTTTGGTCAACGAACACCTGAGGGTTATTTCCGGAGCAATAGAGGCTTGAGACAAAGGGATCCATTGTTATTTGTCATTGTGATGAAGGCTTTCAGTAGAATGATTGAAAGAGCCATGAGAGCGGATTTGATAAGGGGTTTTATGGTTGACCAATTGCAGGTGTCCGATCTGTTATTTGCAGATAACACGATCTTATGCGATGCAGATGTTGAACAATTTAGGAACTTGCGCCGTTTGCTCCTATGTTTTGAAGCGGTGTCTGGTTTGAAAATCAATTTGGGGAAGCTTGAGGCTATTCCAGTTGAGGAGGTCGATAATATGGAGGAACTGGCTGATATATTGGGTTGTAAGATTGCGCAGCTGCCGATGTCATATCTAGGGCTCCCGTTAGGGGCACGATTTAGAAGTACCCATATCTGGAATGGTATTGTGGAAAGGATGAAGAGAAGGTTAGTAGGGTGGAAGTGTA
This sequence comes from Olea europaea var. sylvestris, assembly GCF_002742605.1. Classification (NCBI taxonomy): domain Eukaryota; kingdom Viridiplantae; phylum Streptophyta; class Magnoliopsida; order Lamiales; family Oleaceae; genus Olea; species Olea europaea. The sequence goes on along the minus strand of NC_036250.1, from coordinate 16,672,779 downwards.
TGTACCTTTCTAAAGGAGATAGACTTACTCTCATTAAATCCACTCGCTCCAATCTCCCTACTTACTTTTTGTCATTGTTCCCCATTCCGATTGCAGTGGCAAAGAGATTAGAGAGATTTCAAAGAGAATTTCTGTGGGCAAAGTTGGGGGAGGAGAGGAGACTCCATTTGGTCAATTGGGGAGTTGTTTGTTTGCCGATGAGGATGGGGGGTCTTGGGGTGAGGAGCCTTGTGTTGTTCAATAAGGCCTTATTAGGCAAGTGGTTGTGGCGATTTGGAGTGGAGAGGGAAAGCTTCTGAAGAGAATAATTGGGGCGAAGTATGGTGTGGCGGAGGGGGGATGGTGTACATTTGAGGATCGTGGTTCTTATAGGGTGAGTTTGTGGAGGTATATCCGACGGGGATGGAGTGCTTTTTTTTGGACAAACTGAAGTTTGTGGTCGGAAATGGTAATGAGATTAAATTTTGGGATGATTGTTGGTGCGGGGATCAACCGCTGAAGGAGAGATTCCCTTCCTTACATCGCATTGCCTCAGTGTCCACTGCTATGATGAGTGATCTCTTAGACATTCATAATGGGAGCTATAGCTGGAATATTACTTTTGGGAGGGATCTACAAGATTGAGAATTGGAAGATTATTCGCTGTTTATGACCTTTTTACATGAGGCACAAATTCGGGTTGGTGAGAGAGATTGCATCAAGTGGAGGACAACACAGGATGACATTTTTTCAGTTCGCTTGTACTTTGATTCCCTCATGGGATGTGTGAATAATTCATTCCCTTAGAAGTTGGTGTGGCAGTGTAAATTGCCTTCTCGGGTGGCATTCTTATTGTGGACAGTTGTGAGGGGACAGGTCTCAACAGTGGATAATCTCCGACGTAAAGGCTTTTACGCGACCGAGTGGTATTATATGTGCAAGAAGAATGAGGAGACGATCGATCATTTGTTCATTCATTGTGATGGTGTACGTTGGATTTGGAACAGTATACTTAGTTCTCAATCTATGGATTGGGTGATGTCTCGCTGTATAGAGGACGTGATACGGACATGACGGAGAAAACTTCGTGATAAGGATATCAAGGCACCTTATCCCGAGTTGCATTGTATGGCACGTGTGAAGAGAAAGGAACAACCGTTATTTCGAAGACCAAACAAAGACAAGAGAGCAGATAAGAGAAAATTTTTACTTTACCTTGTATTCTTGGTTTAATGCTGTGGCTAGAAATCCTATAGATGGGTTGTCTAATTTCATGTTGTTCCTTAATGGCTTAAAGTGATTGTACACCCCCCATGTATTCTCTTTTAAGTAATAAAATTATCTGATTACCTATCAAAAATTTTTTTTTTTTGTTTCTTTATTTTAGAGTTCACAATCAGGCAACTATGAAAATTTAATCAATATGAATTTAGGCATCATAGACGGTGGGTTGCTGAGAAGCTTGGAACTAATGCTACAAGCAAGGAACTTGAATTCACTGAGAAAATTTTCTCCGAGGATGCAAAGAACTATCATGCCTGGTCCCATAGACAGGTAGACTGAAGTTCACCACCTTCTTTTTAGGGGAGAAAACCGTTTTCAATTTTGTTCAGTTTATGAAATTTCCCCTAAATCTAGCATAAGATATTGATTCTTCCCTATTTTTTTCTGTATCTGAGCAGATATGTTTATTCAGTAAAGAGTTTTAGATGACATTTCTTTATGCAGTGGGTTCTTCAGGCACTTGGAGGATGGGAAGATGAACTTGCATACTGTTATAAACTCCTTCAAGATGACATTTTTAATAACTCTGCTTGGAATCAGGTACCATCAGTAGATTTACTATGACCTAAATCTTAACTACCAATTCAATGTCAGGTGTCACCATGAGTGCATAATGTGTTGTAAATATATATTTTTTAGGGAAAATTGCAACAACTGTCCTTAATATTTCAATTTTTGCCGACTTCACCCTAACCTTCAATTTGTACTAACGAACGTCCCTAACCTTTTGGAAATATGTAGCTGTGGTTCAAACGGATGGAAACCATCCATTTAACCGTTAGTTGACCAAAAAAATTAATTTTGACTAAATTTCGTAAGGGCAAAATGGTAACTCCATAAATTTAACATAAAATAATTAAAAAAGGAAAATGAAAAAAGAAACCTGCCCCATCCCACCCCCACCCCCACTCTCATGAAACCCAGAAGCCGGTTCATCTACCTTCCCCTTCTTCCCCACTCCCACCCGCATTGGAGATCGAAAACCACCATCCAAAGGGCGACCACCACAACCACATCATAATGCTGGCTTCGTCGCTTAAAGGCCGGTGCCACCACTCAAATCAAATTTTACTTTCATAAATCTTTGAATTATAATAATAGTTTTAATTTTCATTTTTCCATTTTATGAGATTCGATTGTGGTTGTGTGGGGAGTTGACAATCAATAGTGATGCCGTCGTTTGGTGGAGATCCGATTTTTAGATCTTTGGTGTTGGTTTTGGGGTTTGTCTATTTTAAAATCGACGATGAACAGTGAGTTTTTGCTTTGTTTCGAAATTGTAGAGAGTTTAGAAATTGTAGACAATTTCACATCCATTTCACTCTCGGTTGTAGGTTTTCATTATAGAGGTTGTTGGCGGTTTGAGATGGTGGTGGTGGTATCCATTTAGGTGCAGCATCGTGCAGGTGACGACGGTGGTTTGTTCAACTGTGGGTTTGATTTTCAAGTATGGTGTGATCTTCGACTGTGGGTTTGATTTTCGAGTATGGTGGTTGTAGAGGTTGTCGGAACTGGTAGTAGGTGGTGGTGAGGGAAGTTGTGGTGACGGTGGTGGTAGTGTGGGTATAAGGTGGCGGTGGTGACTGTTTCTGGTAGGTCTTCCTGGGGAAAAAGAGTGGCAGTTTTTATTTTGGGGGTGGATGGGGCGAGGAGTGTAAGATGAGGTTATTTTTGTTTTTTATTTTATTTTTTCTAAATTTGTTTGGTATTTTATAATATAGATTAACTAATTTACCATTTTGCCTTTATCAAATTTGGTCAAAATCAACTTTTTTGGTCAATTAACGGTCAAATGGATTATTTTCATCTGTTTGGACCCCAACTGCATATTTTTGAAAGGTTAGGGATGTTCGTTGGCACAAATTAAAGGTTATGGTAAAGTCTGCAAAAATTGAAAAGATTAGGGACTGCTGCTCCAATTTTCCCTATTTTTTATGGGAAAGTTAGGATTGGCCATCCATCTTAACTTTGAAGTATCGCACCTTTATAATGTAAGGCTATTTAAAACAACTGCCCAAGCAAGGTTATCACAGAATCCTAATAAAGCTTCAAAAGCTGCGTGAAAGTCACTATTTTTTATCTATGTTATTTGAATAATATTACACTATTATTTACATCTCCATGCCATTTCAACCCAAAATTGGAGGTGAACAAGAGAAGGAACAAGTCTCCAATAAATTTGGGCTGGCTGCATGAATCCTTTTTTGCCACTTTCGTCACTTCATTGAAAGATTCAAATAATCTCGTTCATTTCCATTCACAACATGCCAAAAAGAATACTTCTGAATTCAACATTTCGTAGACTACATATTTTCATAATGGGAGACACACAAACATGTAAAATTGGCCAGTAATTTCAAAACCTGGACCCTTCTTTGAATTTTAATTTATAGTCTCTAGTAGTAGCTCAGTTCTAAAAGAACTTTCAAAGCTTTTGAAGCTTTTAGGTGTTTGGTGCGTGTTTCTTCTTCTTCTTTTATTTTTATTTTATTTTTTTCATTCTTCTTGTCTTCTTCATTTTTCTTGGAACCTTAATGTGTATTAGTCCTTTCAAATTACAAAATAACCAATAGAGCCAAGATATCTGTGACTTACTGTTGTTAGGTGCTGTCAAGTGTCAACCAGTCTTAAGAACAGCCTCTGTTTTATATTATCCTTTGATTTTTCTATAACTTTTACCATTGGCATTTCCTTACGCATATTAGGGTTGGACAAAACTTTCGAATCGAATTAGATTGAACCGGATACGAACGAACTGAATCGAATTGAGCTATTCTTCTTAAGCTAAATACCCGAACGGGTATATGAATCCAAAACCAGCGAGTTTGGTTTAGTTCTCGGTTCTAGACGAAGAGCTGAATCTCCCAAATTTTTTTAATCTTACATAAGTCAAATTATTTTATTTTTTTAAATAAATTTGCTAACTAATTAGCTTAAACCTAAAATATGATTTTTTTTTATTTCTAATTTTCAATCAAGTCCAACTTAATCAAATTGACCTAAGTTTTACCAAATCTCTTATTCTATCTTTTCTGCCATTCTAGAGAAATCAAATTGGAAGCTTGGCTGCGTTTCTCTTCATTATTGTGAGCTTGCTATCTTTTTATTTTTGTAATTTTAACAATCAAATCTATAAAGAACTCAACATAGATAAGCTCAAAAGATATCACGAGAGTGGACAACGTTATTTTCTAAGAGCTAAGATTGAACATGTCATAGTTGAATTAATGTAGCGTTGTTGTAAAAAAAAAAAATAATAATAATAATAATAATAATAATAATAATAATAATAAAAAATAAATAAATAACAATTACGGAACTCGAGAACTGAATGGAACTAATCAAATGGTATGGTTTTTTAATAATTATATATGCCAACGGCTTTTTGAAATGGATAAGTTAAGAATTTCTTTTGTTCATAGATCTTGAACCAGGTCAATAGTATTCATTTCTTAATGGATTTATCCATATATCGATGAAACATAACTCTGTGATGATCTATGGTGTTGTGTATTAACTAATTATGGTTCACCATCTTGAAATTGCTCTTGCTGTATATGACTGTGTATGATATGCTTTGTTGATTATGATTCCAGGCAAGACTATGATGTCACAAATTTCTGAATCGGTTTCTTGAATTATCTATATTCTCAATTTCCATTTTATCAAAAATCTTATATTATAAAATACTTCATTTCCCCCTTATTTTGCAAATTATCTGTTCGTAGAGATACTTTGTTGTAACAAGATCTCCTGTCCTGGGAGGGTTGGAGGCCATGAGGGATTCGGAAGTAGCTTATGCTGTAAACGCCATTTTAGCCAAACCCGAGAATGAAAGTCCTTGGAGATACCTTAGAGGCCTTTTCAAAGATGACATGCAATCTCTGGTTAACGATCCCCGGATTGCATCTGTTTGTTTGGATGTTTTGTTGAATAAAAGAGATTGTGTTCATGCTCTCAACATGGTCTTGGATCTTCTCTGCCATGGTTATGAACCAAGCAAAACGTTGGAAAATGCGATTGATACTCTATGTCTGGACTCTGGTGTCTCCGACTCAGGGTTAACCGACAGAGTTTGTTCAGTTTTGCAAGTTGTCGATCCGATGAGGGCAAATTATTGGAAATGGCGCAAGAGCATGGTTCCTGTTCGAGCAGTTCAAGGATCAAATGGTAAAGAATCGGCTGGTTAAAAAAGTCTATGGAGAAAAGGGAAAGTGTGTGACTTTTACTTGAATATTTCTGTATTTGTAAATCAAAAACAAATTATACTCTTGGCTATTTTCTCCTTGGGATTACTTTAGACAGTGAGAAAGTTGCAGTGTATGTACCATACTTTTGCAGTGTGTATAGACAGGTTATTAACCTCTAAATCTTGACAATAATATCCTCAATCTTTCATAATTTATTAGACTCGGGTCCTTATGAACGGATTCCATCCAATATGATTTCAAATGAGCATACGAGATTTGATAATGATTTTGTGGAATAGGAATTGCTTTATATACGCGTTTAAGAGTTAATGTCAATAGAATATTAACTTAAATATTGGGCAAGTGTAGAGGTGTTGTGGAAGACATATGTTGAGTAGTTGATAGGTAATGCGAAAAGTTCGTACTTTTAAAAATTTTGGGGTATAAAAAAGATGCGTATTAATTTTAAGATTGAGCCACAAATGTGAGTAGAAATCATCCAAGAGATGGTCTGGAAATTAAGGAAAATTTAATCTATACCTCACAATAGCTGGGCCGTGTAAAAGAAAAATCCGATTTTATACAGCCATAGAAATATCACACACTTATTATAAGTCCCCGACTTTCTTTCTTTTTTTTTTTTTTTTTTACGAATGTTTGATTATAAAATTCATATTATCTATAAATTGATATAAAATCCTTGAAAAAAAAATGAAACTATAATTATTTAAGTTTAATCAACAAATTGTTGGGGGGCATGATAAACCCTTTTTTTCATGTATCGCCGTCTGCAATCATCTGTCCGAATGCATTCTACATTCTCTGTTGTGTTCTCTTCATGTATTTTATTAAGTTTGTTTCTAAGCAAGTCTGTACCTTATTTATGTTGTCTACCTAGTTGCACATGTAAATTGAACGCACAAAACTTTAGTTCCAAATGACTTTTTGTTTTGATGTCTTTTTTAAGACAAATTTGTTCCTGTTATGTTTTGAAAATTGTTCAAGTTTCAAAATTTTTGATTTCGGTGAGAGAAAGTAGCAAACAAAACTTGCGGTTTTGTTATTTTTGAACTCACAGAGGAAAAAAATGAAGGGAATATATTTGCACGCAGTGATGGTGCCAGCACCCTATGAGGGATGCAGCTGCGTGTGCTGGCTTCATTGGAATTTTCAATAGTCTGGTGCGGTCTTGTAGTTAAAGAAGCCAAGGAGGAACATGACTGAATTGAGGAATTTTTTTATTTTTTTATTTTTATTTTTTATTTTTTTTACTTAGCTCTTTTGTTTGGTATGATGGGCCTCTTGTTTTTGAAAAATATTAGGCCCAATCCATGGATATATGTCAATGTACATTTTTAAGGGAAAATTTCATAATTAAGAGGACAACTATTACTCATTTCCAAAGTAAGAAAACAAGTTTCAAGTTTCAAAAATCAGATATTCATTAAATTTTATTTATAATTTAATTAATTATATATATTTTTTATTAATTAAATATATAAGGTCACGAATCTATATAATTTGGTTATAGATTCACAATTTAATTAGTCACATATTATTTTTTCAATCACAAATCAAAATTTTGAATGTCACAAATTATTTTACGATCATAATTCAAAACTTTTATAGGTCACAAATTTGTTCGTCGATCCCAGATTAAAAATTTATACGTCACAAATCACAAATATTATAGGTCATAACTTATTAAATAGTCACAAATTATTATTTTTTAGATCACACATTATTTTTGTCACAATTTATCTTTCTTATTGGTCACATTGGTCTCAAATTAACCAATTTAATGGTCACAATCAACCAATTAATATGTGATTATCACCAAACAACTATTGTCTCCAACATCACCAACGCCATCGTCACCATCGATACCACCACCACCATCACCCTACAGCAACAACACTGTCTCAAACAAAATCAACACATCATTGCCACACACCGCTACACCACCACACCATCACCCTACGGCAACACCCCCACACCACCGCCACACCGTGCAGATCCACCTCCATCACGCAACAATCACACCACATCTTCCCCACTACAACGCAGATCCACCACCACCACCACCACACAGATTTCTACGGAGTAGATTTGCCACCACCACACCACATCCAGCCAACAAACATTATCTTCCCACACCACACGCACTCCACATCGCGCATATCCGCTACCACCACGCAACCACCACACCACATCTTTCCCATCACCACGCAGATCCGCCACTGCTACATTTTTTCAGGGAATACAGAGAGAGATAATATTAAGAATTAATTAGGGTTTGTGTGTGATGGAATATATATATTTAGTGAAAATATTTATTTTAAAAAGTATTAATTAAAATAAAACCTCCGATTTTTGAAAGATTAATCTACCCATCTTATTTTAGGATTGTGAATTTTTAAAGTAGCAAATTTTGTAATTTCCACTATTTTTTTTATTGACAATCCATTACTGATACATATGTCAAACAATTAAGCTAGGCGGATAGGGGTATTTATCGAATGCTAACAAGGATTTGAAATTTTGGCGACTACACATTTTTTAATTCATTCATTAAAAAAATGTATAAGGCCACCAGGTGCAAATAGAGGAAAATTAACACTAGCAAATTAAGGAGGGAAATTAATAAAATAAATGCTGCTTTCTCTCTCCACCCACTTTTCCCAAAGCACACTCATGAAAGGGAGAAAATTTCCTCTGGCTCACTTGAAATCTCCATCTCCACCCATTTTTCCCAAATTTTCTAATTTACATCTCCACCCATTTCGAGTCTCAGAAGGGAGAAAGCAAGCTCTGGCTAGCACATGCTTGAAGTTCTCTGGCCGCAAGCGAGCTCAAGCGCAGTCAGTGCTCATCTTTACGAAGTCCACAAATCTTGTTCCACCTAATCTTAGTCCCATCTGGTAAGCGTATAAATGCATATACCTGTGATTTTTTCTTTATTATTATTATTTTTTGAATAGAAGATTTTACTGGAGCTATGCTATTTTTATCTTTGATATATTAGACGTTGAAGACCACATTTGAATTGGTAGTAGTCAAATTTCTTTGCACACGAGTTTGGATTTTTGCTTCATTATCATTTATCTATGTAATAGCTGTCATGCCCAATTAGAAATTTCATTATCATGTTTAGTTTTTTCATTATCTTCCACGTCTCAAATTTTATTTATTTATTTATTTTTTTTGCCCTGTTGAGGTGAATCGAATTACTGGAGTTTGGTCTTTAATGAAGTAAGATTTGCTAGCATTGATATGGGATATTTGGTGAAACATTGTATTTGGTTCAAATTGGTATTTGATGACGTTGGCTTAAGTTTGGAACCTGCCTCTCTGTTAAAATTTGCTAGTGTACCAATAGGATCATTAGAAATCTTGGTTGGAATTCTTATAAATTTCTTATTGATGCATAGTATTGGTTGCCAACAAATTGCATTCAGAACATTACTCTATTGAACATACTGAAGTCAATGGGCCTTGGCATCTAAACTTCCGAAGCTCAAAACATTGATTTATTTCATTTTGATATACTTGCTATGTACAGGTCTTTAGTATGAATTTTTTATTGGTATAATAATATTTTTCCACAGACTAAATGTATTGACATTATGATATAAAATGTTTGGCAAATGATTTGCTTTGTGTTATTATCGTTCGAACAACAATGTTTTCTATTTGAGTTGATACTCTGTCATTTTCTTGTGTCATTGAATGGGCGATAGGAATTATGGAATCTATCATAATTGTGGAAGTAGTAGTTATTACATAATTTTTTGTATGAGGTCGGACTATTTTGAGCGAAGGCATGTAAACTATGTTTGTAATTACGTTAATTTACTAAATGCTATATTTCAACTCTTATTTCAAACGTCATTTTTCTTGTATATTACCTTTTAGATTATCTATTTGTACTTAGCTTCGTAAACTTACGGCCATCTTCTTTATTGATCACTAAACATAGCGGTAATGTTATGTACTTGCTACCCAACAAAAAGAGGCATTACATTGACATTTTGCTTACTCTTTTTGCTTTTGCATTTTCATAGTTGGTGCATGGTGACATTAAAAGTTCATACTAACATAGAAAATTTCAAAACAGGTGAACTACATATATAAACTAATCAAACGAAAAGCTTTCTGATAAAATCTGCCCACTTAATCATACGATTCAATGCCTTCGCAACATTATTTCCCTCAACAATTCTACATTATTTCTTGTGTGGCTAGCACTATAGAACCAGGAAAAAGAAAACCAGCCAACCCCTTGTCTATCTTCATCCCATATCATGCACCTCCATCACTATAAATTATCACAATATATATACACTCACTTCAAGGTTTCCAGCAATCAATAGACTAGATGACTTCTATGGTTCTACCACTTCATAAGAGAATAGCAATTTTTTATGAATACATGGTACAGTCTCTATTGCCAACTTGTGAAAAATGACGCAGCTACATATATGCTTTTACCAAAATGACTACAAACGAGTGATAAGTAGCTACAAAAGAGTGAATAGCAAATTCTTCCATCAAACTCAATCGTATATGCTTTCACAAAAATACCAACTGCAATTACAGAATTTGGTCTTTCATTATTTACGAGGCTTACGATTGAAGTACAACTTTAGGGAGATTTCGAATAATCATGCTCTACCAACACATGGGGTTTATAGAAGTAAAGAAAATCAAACATTCAGCCAAAATGTTTGGTAAATGATTTGCTTCTTTAATGTCCAAATGTTTGAATTTATTAATCATATTCTCAACATAGTGTGATTCTCTTAATGTAAAACCCCCACTATACTTTTTAACTCTGATGTCAAGGATAGTGTCCACTTCTCCCAAATCCTTCATTTTAAAAGTAGAGGATAGAAGTCCTTTTATTTCTTTGATCCTGTCTACATTAGTGTTACTTATCAGCATATCATCAACATATGTACACGCTAATGTGATTATATTATTATTCACTTTCGTGTAGATGCATTTATCTACCGAATTGTGATTAAATCCATTTGACATTATTTTAGAGTCAAATTTCTCATGCCACTTTTTGGGAGCTTGCTTTAATCCATGTAAAAATTTAATTAATTTGCACACCTTATGTTCATTTTTTAGTAGAACAAACTCTTTTGGTTGCTTCATATAGACCTTCTCTTCGAGATCTCCATTTAAGAACATAGTCATGACGTCCATTTGATGAACATATAGGTCATAAATGGATGCTAATGCAAATAAAATTCTAATCGAGGTTATCCTAGCCACAGGTGTATATGTGTTAAAGTAATCAATTTCTTCCCTTTGACGATATCCTTTAACTACCAGTCTAACCTTCTAAGTATTAAGCGATCCATTGAAATTATATTTTTTCCTAAATACCTACTTGCAACCAATAGCTTTAGAACCTCGTGGTAGGTCAACTATTTCCCAAGTGTTGTTTGAAATAATAAAATCAATTTCATCGTTTATAGCTTCTTTTCAGAACATACAATCTCTAGATTGCATCACTTCCTTATGAGTTTTAGGGTCACTTTTCACTTGAAAAACAAAAAGAATAGTTCTTACAACATTCTTCCTATCTTCCTCTACTAAGTAAAAAGGACTAAGTTAGGAATCTATTTCATCTTATCCTAAGTTATTTTCTTTTCTAGTTCTTTTACTTCTTCGGGTTCAATTTCAACATCTTTTATGGATGTCTCTTCTGGTGAGCTTCTAAAGGTTGGAATATCTTTATTATTATTTTTAGATTTTCTAGCTATCATTATATTCTTGAAGAATTTCACATCTCTTGATTATATTATAACATCTGATTCAAGATTTAATAATCTATAGGCTTTGCTATTAAGAGAACATCCCACAAAGGTACATTTGATACCTCTAGGACCTAACTTGGTTCTCTTATGATTCATATTCTTACAATATGCAAGGCACCCCCATACTTTAAAATAATTGATATTTGGTTTTCTACCTTTCCATATCTCACAAGGGGAAATTTTATTCTTTTTCATGGGAATCCTATTTGTTATATGGCCACTAAGTAAGGCTTCACCTCATAAATTAAAAGGTAGTTCAGAATTTTACAACATAGCATTTATCATCTTCAAAAATGTTCTATTTTTTCTTTTTGCTAATCCATTTTTCTTGGTGTACTAGGTACAGAAGTTTGATGTATTATTCCATTTTGTTCACAATACATGTTAAACTATTAGAAAAGTATTCCCCACTTCTATCACTTCTTAGAGTTTTTAACTTTCTTCCTCATTGATTCTCAACTTCAATCTTATAAGTTTTAAAGGCACTAAAGACCTCATCTTTATGTTTTAATAAGTACACATAGGTATACCTAGAACAATTGTCAATAAAAGTAATAAAATATCTACTATCGCCTCTCATTAATATTCCATTCAATTAAAGTATTTTGGAATAAGCAAGTTCAAGCAATTTCGTTGATCTTATTACACTATGAAATGACTTCTTAATCATCTTGGATTTAACACATATTTCACATTTTTCTAAGTTGTCAATATCACATTGTATTCGTCCATATTTAATTATTCTTTTCATATTGTTAACTCCTAAATGCGCTAATCTACCATACCATAAATTAAATGAATTAGTAGTATATACAAAAGATTTAATTTTATTTGAGTTATCGTCAATAATACATAGGTTGACCATTCCTTCGATGGAATAGCCATTTCCAACAAAGTGCCCATTATGGGTTGGAACAAACTTTCTAAATTCAAAAACAGATTTAATCCCAGATTTTTCCAAAAGTACATCACTTGCTAAGTTTCTATTTATTTCTGGTATATGCAAGATATTCGTCAAAATGATCTTCTTTCTCGAAGTGAAAATGAGTTCAACATTTCCTTTGCCAATCACTTTTGATCTTCATTCATTTTTCATTTGTATTTCTTGATTGTCTTCAATGTTATAATAAGTATTGAAAAAAGACTTATTATAACATACTTGGATTGTAGCGCATGTATCGTACCATTAGCTCGGAACTTTGCCTTGGATTGCATTAATTTCTCTCACTGTGGCGATAATTTCATCAACAGAATTCACTTGTCCTTTTTTTTTTTGTTGTTTCCTATGTCTGCAATCTCTAGCATAGTATCTCGATTTTTCACACACATAGCAAGGTCCTTTGGCATTTTTTAAACTTCCCTTGATCCTTTCTAGGACCAAGAAGTTTCCATTTCTTTTTAAATTTGTTGGAGTTGTCCACGACATTGACTTTCGAAGAGTCATTATAAGAATTTTCAATCATCTCTTGCCCTTGATTCTTTCTCAATACGGAGAAGTTTTTGTATATCTTCCAAAGAAAAGTCTTCAAAGTTGTGGAGAATCTTCTTCCTGTATCCTTTCCATGAATCGGAGAGTTTAGCAATAATTGCTTCCACTTGGAAAGTTTCGAAAAGTTCAATTTTTACTGCTTTTAGTTTGTTTACAATTATTTGTAACTCGTGTACTTGAGGCAATAAAGATACATTATCCAAGAATTTGAAATCAAAATATTTAGATATTAAGAACTTTTAGTACATTCTTCCTCGACTTTATATTTGCTTTCTAGCACATACCAGATTTCTTTTGCCGATGCAATGTTAGTGTAGATATCATATAAACGATAGGACAACGCATTTACGATATGGCTATGGCATATCAATTCTTCCTCTTCCCATTTCTTCCTTTCTGCACGAATTTCTTCGGTATCCATGTCAATTGCATCAGGAATAGGCTCCAACTTTGGATTAAATACGTAGAAAATCTTTAAGGCCATTAAAAAAAAAAAAAACTTAAATTTGTCTTGTCATCTTGTGAAATTTGCGCCATCAAATTTGTCTAAACGCACCAGATCTTGATTCATCATTTTGATGGTAGCAAACGTAGATTCTGTCTCCATCGTAGTAACAAGTAACATTTGAGATTGTTGGAAAATTAAGGCAATAGAGAAGGAAAAATGAAACACAATAAAGGGAAGAATATAAAATAATTAATAAAGGCTTGAACACAAAATTAATCTCATTGCCCTTAAACGTTATTTACCTCTTTTCCAATGTTTTTAAGGATTTTCGATAAACAGTTCGTAGGAATAAACAAGCCTTGATGAGAAATACCAAAAAAGTGTATCTTCACAATGAATAAGTGAAAATAAATGGAATGATTATGTGATAATTCTCTCACAATTTTGGAAGAATAATTTAGGGATAGATCTCAATGGAATTCAATATATATATATATATTTTTTTTTTTTTTGCATTTGGATCACCTATTTATATGCCTTGGCAAGCTCCCGCGAAATGGTGCAAAAACAAGGATGAAATGCCACAAATTTTGATAGAAAAATGGTAAAAAAAACTTACCCAATTGTCACATTCCATCAGCATGAGATCGCATGGTTGTAGCCTTAGCGGCCCTCCCATTCTCGAGAGGGCCTCATGTGATCGCATGGGCTTAATCCATGCAGTTGCATGGTTAGGCCCCCATTTTTTTCACTTGATTTTGAACAAACAAAATTCCAACAGCCACTTCCAAGCCACCAACACCAACACAAGAACAATAGCCAAACCTAATTTGTAATGCGCCTGAGAAAGTACACCACTTGGAACCTTCCGTTGATGTCGCCACCAACATCAACCAGCCACCACCGCCACCTTCACACCACTATCGCTTGGAACCATTGATGCAAAAGCAACGTCTCGAGACTAGGCATCGTTGCCACGAAAGGCAATTCTAGCAACATCGTCAATGATAGCGCCAAAATTGGGAAAGGGGAGAGAGTGCAGCCAGTAAATTGAAGGTAGAGAAAGGATGATATTTCGTCGTTGTTGTGAAAATAGAGAGCGCGCGCGCGCGCACACCTCCAGTAGAGAGGAGGATAGAGAGAGTCAAGAGAAAAGAATGAGAAAGATTTAGGTTTTGAAATCGGGTGGATGGATGGGGCAAGTAATAAATTAATTTAATTTTATAACAATAATGTAATAATATTTAAAATTTTAATTGTCATCTGATTTTTGGAAGGCAAAAAAAAAAAAAAAAAAAAGCTTTTAAATTTTAATTTTGGAAATGGGAAGATTAAAATTCTAATAGGCTGTAATTCCCACATTCCAAACAGGAAAAAAAAAAAAAAAAAAAAGAGCTTGTAAATCTTAATTTTGGAAATGGGAAGATTAAAATTCTAATAGGCTGTAATTCCCACATTCCAAACATATCACAAACTAATTGGGCTTGGGGAGCTAAAGCCCAAGGCAACCCCCTTCCCTCCGCCCCTGCTTATATATCATTTTTACCTCCAAAACTGCAGATGATCGTTAAAACTTGATTTATTTTATTATTATTTTTTTGAATTATATTTATCTTTATGGTTACAGTTAGTTTCCCACAAGTCTCTCCTTAATATTAACTCAGAATTTTATATGAATTTCGAGTAGTTGTTGATTATTGTTAATAATCACTTCTAGAGGTGAGTCGACAATGATTGACTCAATCAATATGGCCATCATAATTTTGTTCAAATTATTCCCTTGAACATTGTACAAGGACGTGCTATAAGACTAACTCAATACCTTCTAGGTGGAATTGCCACAACATGGGCATTTTTCTTGACAAGAATTATTGCAGTAGGATAATGGCTAACATAATTGACTTCTATCGAGATTATTACAAATGGAAAGAAATAAAAAAAAAAAAAAAAAAAAGGGATATTGGAACTTGGGATGAACACAATTAGACAAAAGCTCCAAGTTTATGCCCACATTTTTTTCCCTTTGTCTCATTAATTTGTTATATTTTATAATAAACTAAATACATAATCATTTGTTACGGCACGTTAATGCGTGATTGCGATTCCATTAGGTGACGAAAGCGACAAACAAATGGCTTCGAAAATGAATTCAGACAAACCACAAAAACTGCCTTTGCAAATGAATACGGACAAACCAAAAGAAGAAGCGATGATGTCTAACTAAAGTTTATATTTTATTTGAATAAAAGAATTGAATCATCGTTAATAACTTGCCAAGTTCGAGTATTCTAAAGAAGTACAGATTTTTTTAACGAAATTTGTACAGAAAGAAAGCTGTCTTTCTATGATTTGCTACTGCAAAAAACTAGATGTACAGATTTTTTTAACGAAATTTGTACAGAAAGATAATTATCTTCCTGTAATTGGCTATTGCCAAAAACAGTTTTTGCCAATAGTAAATCACAGAAAGACAACTTTCTTTCTGTATCAATTCTGTTAAAAAAATATGTACTTGCAGATTAATTTTATTCGTATTCTATATCCAATTTAAGTAGTTTACATTTTTAAAATGTAAATTTAAACATAGAAAGTTGAAATTCTTTCCATACATGTGATAATTTAACAAAACAATACATCGGTAAAGTTAAAGCCTTTTTTTGGTAATGAGTAATCCAACCTGGTCAATGCTTTCATTATCTAGTAGTATCCGTAATAATTTAATTGAAGGTAGATTCTTGAATCTATAAAAATTTATTGTAGGTTCGATTAATTATATATTAATCAAAATATAGAATCTTATCGAGACATTACCAAAAAACAAACAATAATTTATTTCTCCTGCAAACATTTATTATTTAAAAAGAAAGGAATAGAGGGCAAACTTGTAAAATCTCTGAAAATATTAAGGGTCCATTTTCATTTGTGTTTCAATTTTCAATTTTGAGTTTATTTTCTGCTTTATGCTTTGAGCATCCGTTTTAAGATTTCTAAAAACGCATTTGATTTTTCAGTTTGAAAAATTATTTCTCAAATCGGGAAACAAAAAAAGCACGCTTTTTTTTTTTTGAAATTTTCAAAAATTGTGTGATTACATTTTATTCCATTGAATTTGATTACTTCAAAAATTTATTTATTTAGTTAAAAAAAAAGGAACAATTTTATGTTAATATATTATCAAGTGTTTTATACATTTTAAAATTGGTGAATCTTATAATATTTTTTCTCACTAAAAATTAAAATTAAAAATTAATTTAAAATTTCAGGAAATAAAAATAAGAACTAATCCGTGGACTTAAAATATATTTGTTTGTGTTCATTTAAATATTAAATGTTTTGTGTAAATAATCATTAACAGTTATAAAATTTTTATTTTTCTAGAAATTTTTATAATTACTTTTTCAGATTTTTAATTTTAATTTTTTAGAATTCTAGATTTTATTTTTCAATTTTTTATCTTTTCATTAGAATTATATTTTTAAATTTCTTTATTTTTTATTTTATTTAATTGCTCTTTTTCCATGTTTTGAGTATTTTCAAAATTTTCACTAAAAACACTTAAAACTTCAAAAATGTATTTTGAGTTTTATGTTATAGATTTATCATTATTTTGAAAAATGTATTTTAAAAAATAACAGACCAAACACGATTTCAGTATTTTGCAAAATCGAAAATTGAAAGCGTTTTGAAAATAACAAACCAAATGCATCCTATATTATCCACAAAGGTACATGTATTCAATAATCAATTATGCTACACATACATCATATTTGTTTAGACGTGCCATGTATCAACACAACTTGTATCAGTTTTTAAAAAATAACAGACCAAACACGATTTCAGTATTTTGCAAAATCGAAAATTGAAAGCGTTTTGAAAATAACAAACCAAATGCATCCTATATTATCCACAAAGGTACATGTATTCAATAATCAATTATGCTACACATACATCATATTTGTTTAGACGTGCCATGTATCAACACAACTTGTATCAGTTTTTAAAGAAAAAGATACTTTCCCACCCACAACTTTATAAACTCCAATAGAATGTACACGGTAATGTCAACTCACATTGTATACTTAGCATTATTCATTCAAAAACTGTGTGCTAAATGCATTACGTGTGAATTGTAATGATGGTTTTTTACTTTTACTTCTTTTGTGTACTTGTATTCTTAATAATTTTTATCATTCTTTTTTATTTTTATTTTTTTATAAATGAGTACATCTTATTCTTGATTATTGTTTTTGTTCAAAAAAATCCATTGAGAGATAGTGAAAATACTTATGTGTCCCTCGTATTTTGAAATAAACAAAAAATCAACATGTCATTTCAAATTGCGTTGACAGATATTTTGATAAAAGCATCATCGAAGACAGGATGTGCTATTCAGCCTATGTCATATATATAATAAGTTTTCGAATCGTAAATTTTTTAAGAATATGTTGTTAAAAAGTTTTAAAAAAATGGAGTTATTTGAATTGTAAATTTTTGAAGAATATGTTGTTAAAAAAAGGATTTATTTGAATCGTACATTTTTGAAGACTATGTTGTTAAAAAGTTATAAAAAAAATGGATTTATTTGAATAATATTTTATAATGAGAATGTGTGATTGAAAATGAGCATGATAAATAATAGTTGTCAAACAAAGGTGTAATTTATTGTTAAGATTATTAAATCCACTAAAAAAAGTTAAGATATAAATGTGAAAATTGAAATTAAACAATAGCAGAAAATATTTGTTGTAATTAAAATGTAGTGAAATGCATGCCTCGTTCAACATATGAACGTATGTCGGCATCAAACAGGGTATTGTCATTTCCGTCGTATCAGAGTTCGTTGAACGTATCATCAGCAACATGGGAAGAGATGTATCCTCATCAAGTTTCACACATTCCGCCATAAATGAAAATAAATCCCAAATAACCCCACAATGAAAAATAAATAAAAATGTGAAGAAAAGAAAAAATTTAGAAATTAGAAAACGTTTCTTGTACTCACATAACTCGAAAACATAAATTTGCAACAAATATTGCTACACAATCTAACATTCTCAAAACTTCAAAAATAGGGATGCAAACTATGTTGGGAATTTACTTAAACATGCACAACGGAATTTAACAAATTTCAATTCCCATTCAAAATTCAACTTTGTATTTAAATAAAAACTGTGATAAGAAATATACCTTTTCTTTTAATTTGCAAACTCTCTCGCGTTATTCCTTTCCAGCAGCTTGAATCTGCCTCCCACAGCTGTCCAATTGTTCAGCCTCCAATGAAATCCACACAGATAATAGACTGCAACTGCTAGGATTTTTCTCTTGTGCCAACAAGAATAATGAAAACCTTATGGACCTCAAATCTTAGCTATGTATTTATATATACCTAAACGGACTCGGTCCCGTCCGGTCCAATATTTAATTAATCCAATTAATTAAACCCGATCCGTGAATTAATTAATCCAATTAATTAATTCGGGAATATAAATAACAAATCCAATTAATTAATTTATCCAACGATTGTTAAATTAACCAATTGGCAATTTGCAATCTTTCAATTCTCTTTTGTGTGCAACATATTAGGTTCCCGACCACGATACCTAACGACGTGAAATATTATTTTGATCTAATCAAAATTGATAAATTCAAACACCCTTTTAATTTGTTGTCAATTCACACTCGCCGTCCC
Organism: Olea europaea var. sylvestris; assembly: GCF_002742605.1. NCBI lineage: Eukaryota > Viridiplantae > Streptophyta > Magnoliopsida > Lamiales > Oleaceae > Olea > Olea europaea. The sequence goes on along the minus strand of NC_036250.1, from coordinate 16,653,869 downwards.
TGATTGACATCTAGCAATGTGTCAGGGCAATACATGTGACGGGAAATGTCACGTGGTATGACAAAACTAAATTCGTTCGTTTACCGTGAAACTATAATCCCTTCGTCAATATGATCCGATCAATTACGAGATTTGGAATTGTGTCAATCTCGATCATCAATCATATCTTTCACTCCACTATTAAATCAATATAAATCGAAAACTCCTTTTCGACTTATGAGTACATCTTGGCCAAGGATTTCATCATCGACTTAATTGAATGAAACACAGATCATAATCTCCTAGCATCTAAGTGTGACGAATCCTTTATTGATCGATCACAACCTTCATACGATTCTTGACGTACCCGAACGATGTCGTATTAGCAGCCTTTTTTCAGAGCAACATCCAACACTGCCAAAGTATGACTGTCCTCATATAAGATACCATGACGACCTTAAGTCAAAGGACCAATTCCACTACCGAACGTTAGAGATTAACCACTGACACTCAGATAGTTATCCATGTGGAATCTCTTAGCGGGTCTCCAATATTTTGTTCTATAACAAAACATCCACGTGTTCATTTAAGTGTCACCACACTTTAGCTAGTGAGATCAGCTACTTACTTCACAAGTAAGAAATGCCACATGTGATTGTCTAACTGTATTAACGATATCTGTATCTCGTTATTACTTACGAACATGATTTATTCAAGATCCAATTATATGTAATTTGTATCTCACAATCACAACTCCTTGTGATTAACAGATTACCTAAAAATTGGATCTTCGGATTCTATTATTTAATATTATTTATCACAAAATTAATTTAAATAAATAATAGATCTCGCCAAATCAAATGCATTAAACATATTAAAAGCGTTTACAACCTAAATCGATTGAATCTAGCCCATTAATGAAAAATATAGTTTTTATGAACCCTATACAAAAAATAGAAATTCAAATATAATGACTTGAGGTGATGGATAACGATCATATTTTTTATTTTAATGGTCAAATAATGAGAAACAAATAGGGGCTAAGAGCTTTTTTTTTTTTTTTTTTTTTGAAAGAATGAGTTTTGTAATAGCGAGTTTTTGAAAAACGTGTGATTAAAAAAGTAGGAAATTTTTTAAACTTTATGTAGTGAAGAATGAAAAACTTCTAAAAAATAATTTCCCTTCCTTCAAGTGTTGTTTAATGGGCCAAAAGAAGCATTTTTGTGATAAAGTATATTCCAAAAGTGAGATAGGGTGGCGTGGACTTACACATACACGCATCCTTTCATTAATTTTAATGTTCAAGTCAATATATGGCATTCATTGAGGATCATCTCGAGCTCAACTCTTCTTAATAAAAAGTTTGTTCCTCCTAACAATGTTCTTCTAAAATTCTTTCTTTGTTCTTCCATAGTCTTGACAACTGTGAAAATTTCAGAATGAATAAGTAAGAACAAGATCTAAGTAGTATCAAAAGTATGCTCTACAGTTGCCTCTTTGAGGATCCTCTGCATCAGAAAATTTGGTATTACTGATTATATGATCCCATATGGAGGTTTGGTAATACCGAAAGTCAGGCCCTATGTTGTTGCCCAAAGGGCTTGTTGTGGGCTAGAATACAGAGTGTTACCACACCCCCACTATGCTGGTATCAGAGCCATGTTGTTATCTTGATCTTACTATTCTGATTGAAATTATCCAATTTGAAAGAAACTAGGAAGAACACATTTAAAATTATGTCTAAGTCTTCTAGTTCATCTATATTAGCACCCTCCACTTCCTTTCGAAAATCTAATGCTTCTAAAATCGACTCCCTTTATGAAATATCTTACCTACTTGAATCTGAAAAAATCCCAGTTACAGATCTACCTCTTGTCAATCCTTATCTTCCATATAACAAACCCCGAAATTCCTTCACCAAAACTGTTAAAAGTATCATTTCACCATCAAAATCCCAAATCAAACAATATGTTCAGGCATCAAAGTTTGATCAGCATCTTCTACCTGCTACTGAAAAGGAGCAGTTTGTTACCTTAGATTTACCATCTCATCTTCCAAAAGTATGGTTATCTGAAGGTTTTACCCATCTTCATTTTGGAGCTGTAAGAATTGCACTTACCCTCCATGGAAGAAAAGGTCTCCCTGCTGTTTCTAGAATTGCTCTTCTAGATACACGATTTGCTGATTATCAACAAGCGTATATTGGCACTGTGGAAACTACACTCAATGCGGGAACAGTACTTGTTACTATGTTTCCAAATTTTAATATGCCAATTGCAGATCCATTATTGTTATCAGCTTTAAAAATCCAGGTCCAAATTGTTGGAGCAATTCCAACAGCAGTCACATATGGAGCAACACTTCATGACCAGATGGCTTACAGAATTCAAAATCACTCTCTTGATTTTGTCACTCCTAATGGGACGGATGATACTTTATTAATTCAGATGGGAACAGATCAGCCAAGCTGTACATATGTCTCTAGACAGATTCCTAGATCTGAGCTCATTAAATTGATCCCTCAAACCTGGGTTACTAGTTATGAGCAACATCACCAGGCGTAAAAAGACTCTCTGCCCATACAATCAGCAACTCATCATTTCAGGAGAAAGTCAAATGGCGAAGTTGAAATCATGTATCAAAAAGAACCTGAAAATAAAAAGCCTCCCTGTTTTCCAACACGGTTTCCTTTTTCCAATGGAGAAATTCCCATTTATGGATTTGATGCAAATGGCAGGCCAATTTATTGCAAATCTGATAACTCAGGGCATATTTATTGGGATGTATGTTTCTGTGCGAGATGCATAGAAGATGAAGAAGATCTATTTAACGATCATCCTTCTAGGAAGAAGAAGAAAAAGAAGAATAGCCAACAAAAGTTGTGTGAAGCATACGAAAACAAATCTGCAGGAGTTGATTTGTTAGGAGAACCCTCTGGAAAATTTGACTATTATGTCAAGTACACTCCACCTCCTACAAGTGATGAATCTATTATTCCTACTGGTTGGGATGATGATGATCCATGGGATTGCGACCAACTATATAAAAAATGGGACTGGGATAATAGTCCACCTCCATCTCCTCAGATAGCTATGCCTATAGCTATGTTCCACCCTCCTCAACAAGAAGAGTTTCCTCCATTGTCCTCTTTTGACAAAGAGCAGTCAACTCATGCCTGGAAGATCAGGAATCTCACATCCAGAAAATCGGATGGTTCAGTTGACCAGCTTTCAGCAGCAGAAGCAGTTTTAAACTGGCAGTCAGAAAATGCAGTCCAACAAAATTCCCTGTTGAGAAAAATTGACCAAAGTCAGCAAAGAATTGAAAGGACTCTACAGCAACAAGCATAAACACTATTAACCCCTCTTCAAGCCTGTAAACAAAAGATTGAAACCCTCCATGCTGAAATCATGACCCTTTTACAAAACCGTTTACCCATAACAGATCAAGAAAGAGAAATAAGAAATCTCAAAAAACAACTCATTTCTCTTGAAAACAATTCCATGATCCCACCTTCTACTCCATATCACCCTATCTTATATACCCATATATCACAAACTTCAGGACCCATGTATTCAACAGGAGCTTATGAATCCACATCTTCACTCTTCACTCCTGAAGAATGGGAAAAGAAATTGGCACCCCTTTCTTATTCCGATATAAAGAAAACCAAACCATTAGCCTCACAAAATCTACAAACTTAACCTCCACCAAACCCAAAAAAAAGACCACAAATGATGATAAAAAAACCCTATAACCACTTTCCTACAAAAAACTCAAAATCGTTCCTCTATAACTCCTATTTTAACCATCCCAAATGAAACTAGTTCTGAACTTGAAGAGTCCTCAGATGAATTTCTAGAAGATCATCCTCCTTTTTATATGGCTGACAGAACACAATCAAGTCAAACTCAACAACGAATTCCTGTTGTTGATGAGCCAGAAATAATTGATGAAGAAATTGCTGATCCTCATGTTGTGAACAATTATTATTCACAAAATAGTACTTCAGCAACCAAATTTACTTTTGATGATATTCCTCCAGCTTTGTGGAAAGCAAGATTTCAAGAAATGAAAGCATGGTGTTTAGCAGAATTACAAAGGCCAAATATGACTCATTCTGCAGTCATAAAATCTTTTTTGGCAAGAATCACTGGGTTCTTAAAAGATTGGTATGATGCTCTTGGAGAATATCGCCAGATCCAATATTCTAATTTCCCAACAATAGATGCTTTAATAGAATCATTATATTGGGAATTCTATGGAAAGACGGATCATTTGAAGGATATTGCAAGAGAAGAATTCTTCAAATTGAAATGTTGTTCTTACAATCCTAAAGATCTAGATAAACATTTCCACAATGCTGCCAGACGATACTACCTCATTGGTGGAATGGACGATACAAATAGAAAGCAGGCTTACTTAGAGTCTATCCCACAGCCTCTTGGTCAAGAGACACTCAGAATGATTGAAATAAAAGGACAATCATTGGGAACCACTTCATTTGGAGAGCTTCACAACTGGGTCAAAAGAACCTTGAAAAAACTCTGTAATTAAAGAGAGTTTTTAAAGGATATTAGTACAATATGACAGAAGCTTGAAAAGGTGTGTGATCAGCCAGATTTGAAGATTAAGTGCTGACATGATAACAAGAGTTGTGATTGTCCAAGAAAGAAGAAATTCCACAGAAGGAGGTTCAAATTTCGGAACAAAAGATTTTCCAAATCTTTTCCTCGAAAAAGAAGATATTTTAAAAGGGAATTCACAAAGAAAAAGGGAGACAGGTGTTTTATCTGTGGAAAGAAGGGCCATTTTGCAAAAAATTGTACCAACAAAAAGAAGGAGAAAATTTTACACCAAATCTATGCAGCAACAAAAGTGGAAGAAGAAGCGGACCTTGAATCGGTATTCTCTAAAGAAGATGAGCAGTCCCCTGAAACTATCTTCGTACTGGAATTTGACTCCGATGATGAGAGCACTAATGGCTATGACAGTATAGAGGAATGCTATGGAATGCAAGTAATCAATCTTAGTCTTCCAGTTCCGATGGTTGAAGTCAAAATATTTCCAGGAAAATATGAAAGACCAATCACAGTTGCAGGTCTGTTTGACACTAGAGCAGCTTGTTCAATCTTAAATCCAGCCATTCTCCCCAAAGACATGTGGAAAACACATCAGCAAATATTCCAGGCAGCCAATAATGAGTATTTTTCAACAGAGTTGATAAGTAAGCCAGTGACACTTCAGTTCTTTCCTGAATGTAATGTCTCACACAAGTTACTTGGATCATCTTTACCAGGGAAGGATATTGTAATCGGTTTTGACATCATTCGACAATTGTGGGCAAAACGTGTTATTCCTCTTCCAAATGGCCTGAGATACAAGTCCTACTTTTTGCCATACATACAGCCAACCACATATTTTTCCATAACCAGCCTTGATGATATAACAAGCCTATTAACCCGAGAATGTTGTGCAGATTCTCACACAGAATTTCTCACCAAATGCACTCACCCTCTATGGAAAAATCCAAATTTTTTCATATCCCTACCTTTCAAAAGAAATGAAGACGTTAACCCTACTAAAGCCAGCCATATTGGAATGAGCCCTGAACACCTCCAGTTAGCAACCAAAGAGTTAAGCCAATTGCAAGATGAATGTCTCATTGAACCTACTACTTCTCAATGGGCATGCCAAGCATTTTATGTCAACAAAAGAAGTGAACAAGTTCGTGGAAAAATGAGACTTGTGATTGATTATAAACCATTGAATCACTTCCTTACTGATGACAAGTTCCCTCTTCCAAACAAAAGAACTTTATTTGCCAGTCTATCTAAGGCGCAGATATTTTCAAAGTTTGATCTAAAAGCGGGATTTTGACAATTGGGAATTAAGAAAGATGAAAGGCATAAGACAGGTTTCTATATCCCAAACTACCACTATCAGTGGACGGTTATGCCATTCGGTCTTAAGACGGCCCCCTCATTGTTCCAAAAGGCTATCACAAGAATTTATCATCCAATATTAGAGTCAGCATTAATCTATATTGATGATATTTTCTTATTCTCAAAAGATGCCGATTCTCATTCTCAACTGTTGTCTCAATTCGCTGATCTGACAAAACAATTTGGAGTAATGCTTTCTCAGAAAAAGATGGTTATTGGAGTCTCTGAAATTGATTTCTTGGGCATGCATATTAAAGATGGTCAATATTCTTTACAACCACATGTTGATCAGGAATTGTTAAAGTTTGCAGACACAGATCTCTCTAAACGAGAAGTCCAATAGTTCCTTGGGATTGTAAATTACATGGCCGATTTTGTTGATCATTTAACTCCTATTATTAGACAATTTGCAAAACACGCTGAAAAAAGATGCACCACCGTGGTCTTCAAAACAAACAGAAGCAGTTCGAAAAATCAAACAAAAGGTGCAAGAACTTCCAGCTCTATCCATCCCTACTAACGGGAAAAGGATCTTACAAACTGATGCAAGTGATCTATATTGGGCAGCAGTTCTATTGGAGGAGAAAAATGGAAAAAGAAACATGTGTGGATACAAAAGTGGAGCATTCTCAGAAGCAGAAAAACATTATTATTCCACTTCCAAAGAAATCTTGGCGGTAAAACGTGGAATTGAGAAATTTCAGTTTCATCTCATTGGACACAAATTTCTTATTGAAATGGACATGTCAGCATTCCCTAAAATGCTTTCATTCAAACAAAAACAAATTCCAAATTCTCAACTACTCAGATGGGCAGAATGGTTTTCAAACTTTGACTTTGATGTCAAACATATAAAGGGAAAAACCAACCTCCTTCCAGACCTACTCACCAGACCAAAAGCTTTTCACTCCCAACCTATCCCTGTAATCTGTATGATAAACCTTCCCTTTCATTTGCTTTCTCAAAATGAACAAATTCCCCCAGAACTTAATACTCTCATCAGAGACAAAACCCTCCATTCCCGAGCTAAAGAGTTCATGTTAAAATACCAGTCCATTGTTATCAGGCAAATAGGAATTGAAACTCTTGGTGGTCTTGGATTTCATCCAGATTATCCATTTTTTAATTTGTTCCATATAATCTCACACCAAGCAGTTTTAAAATTTTCAAAGGAATTACTTTGTTTTCTGTGGTACTTACTGGAACTTTTCCAAATTGGAGTTTCTTTTAATGTTTGTGAATCTCTTGAATGATTCAAAGAAATCACTTTTCGAAGTTTTAACAAAAATGATCCATTTCAAGAAGCACATTTTGAGGCAAAGAAATTCTTCGAATGGTTTTATCCTATTTCTCATTGGATAAAAATGTTTGAAACATTTTCTTTAAAATTTAGAGATTTGAGAACTTCCCAAAACAATGTTTTTGTAATTCTGATTTTCCAACGGCAAGGATATTTTACAGAAACAGGTTCTTATGAACACTTCTCTTATGTCAAGGAGTATGCAGTCCAACCTTTCAATCTCCATTAAGATTGGGAAAGGTATCCAAAGGAGTTTCAAGAATTTCAAAGAAAAATGGCTGAAATCAACCAGACAATTCCTCCACAAATTTGGCCAGACATAGAAGATGATGCTCCATGGGAAATTCTACCTCTAGACTATGCAACCAAGATTCAGCAAGACATTCAGAAACACAGAGAAGGACAATGCCAAATTTTTGGTCAAGTATTTGGACACTATCCATCTGCTACTTGGGAAAGTGACAAAACCCATTGGAACCAGCTTTACTTGGGAAGGCCACATCAATGCCTTGGAGAAACATCTAAATATCCAGAAACCACACCAGAAGGACAAAAATTGCGTAACAATCTCTGTAATGAATTTCAAGAAAAAATGAAAATTGATAAAATAGACGTGGACAAATCAGGATCAAGCAATCCAGATAAACAAAACTCAAGATATTTGGACACGAAAATAAATTATAATGACAGTGTTTTCCAGGACTCTCAAGATCCATATGATTATGGAACACAGTCGTATGATTTTGATCCAACAGACCCAGACAATCTTGAAAAATTGGAAGAAAAATTTTTTGAAGAAAAATTTGACACTACAACTTGGCCTTGGTGCAAGCAACATGGACTCCCCTCTGATTCAGATGATGCAAATGAACTTGGACGAGAAGCAAATCTTGGAACACCTTGATGACTCAGCAGCTCGTGTAAAATAATCATTTTGTCGTTTGCAATAAAATCTCTTTTAAAAAGTAGATTCTTTACTTTTTAAAAGTTGGTTGTAAAATTATTGTACTAAAAGTAGTGAGTCATGCTAGTAAAGTGATGAGTCATGTCCTTTTAAGTTGTGAGTCATGTCCTTGTGTAATAAGTATTGTATTAAAAGTGATGAGTCATTGATAGTATTATTAGTTTTGTGTCGGTTGTATGATGAGGCTCCTCCGCTATATAAGGAGCTCTTATCTTTCATTGAGAATCATCTCGAGTTCAACTCTTCTTAATAAAAAGTTTGTTCCTCTTAACAATGTTCTTCTAAAATCCTTTCTTTGTTCCTCCATAGTCTTGACAACTATGAAAATTTCAGAATGAATAAGTAAGAGCAAGATTTAAGTAGTATCAAAAGTATGCTCTGCAGTTGCCTCTTTGAGGATCCTCTGCATCAGAAAATTTGGTATTACTGATTATATGATCCCATTTGGAGGTTTGGTAATACCGTAATTGCACGAAATTAATGAAGTGATCAACATAGTTGCACGTTTTGTAGATAGGGACGAATCCAGCCACTTGAGTGAGTTAGGGCGAAGCGTAGAGTAGTTATCAAACGAGCATCCAATATAATGAAATTGTTTACTAATATTCCATAAATTTTTATTAAAAAAAATCTCCAACAAAATAATAAGGAATAAAAATATATTTTTTTTGAATTGTATACATATATATGATCAAGTTTCAAATTTTTATGATCTTAAATGAGACAAGACAAAATTTATATGTAAAGTGTTGATTAAACGATAAAGACAAAAATTTTCAAAATTGAATTTGAGAGTTATTTTTTACTCCAAAAAGAAAAATATTTTCGAATTTTTAAAAGAATAAAGATCCGTAATTAAATTGTCCAAATTTGATTTACAAAATAAATTGAAAAAAATCTAACAATAGAAGTATATATATTATGAAATAATATTTTGAGTCAAGTAATTTTTTTAAAGATTTTAGAAACAAAAATTAATAATATAAAATTATTTAGTCATTATTTATTGGGTTAAAAATGTAAAAGAGAGGAAGAGATAGAGGAGAATTGAACCACATACCTCTTATCTTAAATGCAAAGCAAGGAATATACAATTCGAGATACAGCACTGTCGTTAAATCGAGGTGAGGGGGATTGGACCAAGTGCCACTCACAAGCAAAACAAATTTTCCACCATATGAGCTACAATGACTTCGAATGGTAAACGTCGAAGTTAACATATGTAACTTAAAACTTCATTAATACGTAGAATGACCTTTTCTCTAGCGTGACAGACGATAAATTTAACACCATATATTTTCATCAACTTGTAGAATGGTCCAAAATGACGACTCCAAATCATAACACGAAATGTCCAAAAACATCAATTCCTCCTCCCGTCTAAATGCCCACAACAATAGATTTCAATTCCCACCTATTGGGTTTTGCACCTACGGAGATTACTATGGTGAATTTTCAACTATATAAACACAATTTTATTCTTTTAATATCAATTCACTTTCGTTATCAAACAACCATTGACGTATAATCCAAACCCTATAATTATATCATGATTTTCTTAATATCTAAAGTTATTGTCGACATTTTTTTTATTATAAATTTTTAATATTTTATATGAAATATATACATAATTGTTAAGGCACGATAATGTCTCCTACTAGGTGACGAAAATGACAAACAAATAGCTTTGACAATGACTATGCACATAAGCCTAAGTAAATTAATATCAAAAAGTAATATAATAAAATAACTTAATTGTCGTTAATAATTTAACGAATTTGAATATTTAAACATAATTAAAATAGTTAACATTTTTAAAAGTAATTTTAAATATTGAAATTCGGAATAGATTGCTAATTTAAGACTAATTTAGCCTTTGTTCGGTATGGATTAAAATCAAGATTTTAATTTAAGTTAAATTCAACAATTAATTTTAACAACCCATTTTATGGAATCTACAATTTTTCAATCGCATATTTCATCAATTTTTACAAAAATAGGCGCTTAATTGACTTCCTATTCCTGATTCCTGTGGAAAAATCATTGCAGTTTCAATTAGTTAACTATTCCCTCCCATTTCACAGAGAGAAATTTGTTTTCATTTTTACACAAATTAAGAAAAATATAAGTAATTTAGTTTGAATTTTTTTCTAAAATTTGTCCTAATGTATCCATATACTAAATAATAATTTAAATGGAAGTAATTCATATTTATTGATAACAAGGCATATTAAATAGGGTTTGTGAAGAGTAGGGTTTGCATTTATATACTGTCATATTAATGCTATTATTATGGGCTAATGGTAAGTTGGTTGGCCGGTTGAGTCATGTAGATGTAATGGGGGGATTTTGTTTTGGGCTAGATAGAAAAATAGTGTAATTTTTTTTTTTTTTAAGCAGGTAATCGGTTCGGTTTCGGTTTGACAGCGTAAATACCATACCAGCACCGTCACGAACCGGTTCATAAAAATAAAAACCATATCCGCCCCATTGCACCATCGGTTCGATTTTTTTCGCCCCATTCGGTTCGGTTAACCGCGATTTTCAATTTTGTCGGTTCAAATTGACATCCTTATGTCCCACATCCAATGGTTCTCCTCACTTATAAATACCCAAGGATTGACAAGAGGCAAAAATAATGAAAATCTTAAAACATAGCTTTCCATAATAAGCAAATATATATCCTCCTCCCACTGTCTTGCACAACCTTGGTATTGTTCCGATCATCTGAGGTTAACTTAACTGTCGGAGTGTATGCGGCCGCCACTACCCTTGCTGGTTCCGGCCGTGTGCATCTGACCGTGCGTTGACTGTGCGCGGGGAGGAATACGTGGAATAGCTATCGATTGACCACGTGGAGGGTCCAATTTGTGATGCCAACAATACTAATTAAACACAATGATTTACAAATCCCAGGAAAACAATTTCCTATCAATTGAATTCCTTGAAATTCATTTTCTTTCCACCCAAATTCCAACTTTGCAATCAAACGAACCCTAAGTGATATGCTAAATAAAAAATAAAATTAAGTGATTCACTTAATTATACTTCTCATTTAGCCCCTGTTTGTTTCCTATTATTTTTCACATTAAAATGAAAAATATGACCGTTATCCATCATATCAAGTCACCAAATTTAAATTCATATTTCTTGTGTGGGGCCCATAACGACTATATTTTTCATTCTCATTCTTATGAAAATGGGAAACAAACGGGTCTTTAATGTAACATTAGTGCCACATAAACTGGTATTTTAATATCAGTGGTGCTAAATATTATTACCATTTATAGTAAACTATATTTAGATAGTTGTATATATTGAATTCAAGTAATTCTGGCCATGTTTAATTGTCAAATCTTTTCTATAAACCATTTTCCCACTTTCAAGTGTTTGATATGGTTTTTTTTGCCATGGAATTCAGCCCTTGTTTGATTTTCATTACATTACATTACATTACATTCTATTTTTCTCTCTCCTATTTTCAACCACACAATCTTTCATAAAATAATATTACACGTAAATCGAAAAATTTTCTTTCTTTTTCAACCACTCATTTTTCAAAAAACACTATTCTATACATTAAATTTTCCCCGTAATGGAGGCCAAACAGGGGCTCAAGTTCCATGTTTTCTTGGACTTTAGACTTTTCTAGCTTTTTAGAGAAAATCAGGTGGGAATTAATTTTTCCTGTTATTGTAGCATATATGTATTGTTTTCCTTTTTTTTTTTTGTTGGCAAAGTTAACAAATTCTAGAATTATTGTAAAAAAATATTTCCCTTTAATTGACAATTTTCATATAAAACAAAGTCAAACAAACACTAAAAGATAGATAATTTTCTTGAATTTTTTGTTTTTTTTTGGTCCTTTTTTTTAGCAATGGAAACAAATTTCATCTCCAACACAGCAATTATATCCCTTTAATTGACAATTTTCATGTAAAATAAAGTCAAACGAATATAAAAAAACACTTTTATTTCTACATTTTCCACGTGGAAATTTATACAAATCAAATACAATAATTTACAATTCCCAGAAAAACAATTTCCAGGCAATTTAATTTCCTAGAATTCGTTTTCAATTCGATTTAATTCCATCTTTACAATCAAACGGACCCATAGTTCTAGTTTCTTGTTAAATTACATTGCTAAAAGTTTGAACTGCAAAGATAAATGAGCTAATTTAGCAAAAAATTAATTTAATTACAGAAATAAGAACCCACTTGAAAATTATTTGACTTGCTTTTCAAGTAGCCAAACGTTCTCTTGAAGAAAAATATAAAATTCTTAGGGATGTTAACGAGTCGAACCAAAATTCGAAGCTTGAGCAGAGTCGAACTTTTGCCCGACCAAAAAATTTAAGCTTGATCTGAGTTTTCAGCTTGGACTTTTCTGAGCCGAGCCGAGCAGAGCAAGATAGATTTAAAAAATAAATAAAAAAAATCTACCCTTTAAAATGCAACCGAGTGCTATCTTATTTTTCTTTTTAAAGGCCCATGAGCGGCCAACTTGGGCTTGGCCCGTCCTTCCAAAATGGGGCTCAACCCTAGCCATCGGCTCGTATATTTCACAGAATACACAACTTTTCAAGCTTTTATTAGAATTTAGCCCGTGTTTGGTGAATATTAAAATCAAGATTTTAATCCAAATCCAAATCAAAATTAACAATTAATTTTTACTACACATTTTATAAGATCCACAATTTTTCAATCACATATTTCATCAATTTCTATTATGGGTTTACTAAAAATTTAATTTTTAATCCCGCTACATATGATTATAAATCATTTATCGAATAAAGAGTGGATTACAGCACTACCCGCATAAAGTAGTGAGAGTGGAACCAATAGCGCTTTTGATTAAACATCATTAATAGGATTATAAATCTTTTATTGAATAAAGAGTGGATTACAGCACTACACGCATAAAGTAGTGAGAGCGGAACAAATACTGCAGCATAAAATATGATTGAATTCGAATTTTTTCAATAAAAAATAAAAATAAATTCTCACTCCTTTTATGACATCTCACCTATATGTAAAATGTTATATAACTTCATTATGTATAAGTAACATTATTTCATAAAAATATTTTGTACTTAAATCTATTTTTAATTTTTTAACTGCATATTTTCAAAAAAAATTACTATTCAAAATATCAATTTTTTTTTAATTTCCCATTATAACGACTATCAAATAGTGTTAAGTGCCTGTTTGACAGCAATTCCCCACAACTATAATGAAAAATCTGATTGTTATATATATATATATGGAGTGTTTGGGAGCTATTTTTATGAAAAAATATATTTTTAAATAGTAAATTGATGAAAAATATGTGGTTGAAAAATAAGGAAATTTTTTTATTTACGTATAATATTATTTTAATAAAAATGTGATTAAAAAGAAGAGAGAAAAATACATTTTAAAAGAAATGGGTATCAAACGGGGCATAATCAATAGGCCCCACGTCTAGAAAGAAAGGCCAAAAAATATTTGACAAAAACTGACAGCTGTCTTTCATTATGAATTGGAATGTCAAAAATATTTTGCTAACGATGTTGAGTGTCAAAAGTTACACCAGGATCTTTTCATTAAAATTTTTAATTGACAGGATAAATGTAGTCTAAAATGGCTAGTACAACGTTGGGCTCATTTATGTCTCCTTTGACCTGTGGAAAAATTAATAGGCAAAATAATATATTTTTAAAAAAAAAATAAGTGATTTAAAAGAAAGGAAATTTTTTTGATTTACGTATAATATTATTTTATGAAATATTGTGTGATTGAAAATAAAAGAGAGAAAAATGTAATGTAATGAAATGAAAATTAATTAGGACCAAATATTGTATATAAAGACCGGATTTTTCTTATAATTAAATGAAAATTGCTGTCAAACGGGCGCTGAATACTATCTAGAATTGGTTTTCACTGTGAAAATTGGGAGGAAATTATTAAATAATTATTCCTTTTTCATTTTGTTAAAAATATTGCCGCCAAATGCCTGCTGATTTTTGTTCTTCCATAGATTAGGCCGCCAACAGTTCCCTCCCACATGCAAGTTTTGTTTCATTAGATTTAAAACTTAAAGCATGTTTGAAAAATATTTATAATTGATTTAAATAAAAATAAGTAGCAAATAATTAAATAATACTTGTGAATTTTTAAAATATATAAATAAAAAAATAAATTCTTTGTTAGGTAGAGTTTAAAGTCAAAGTCAATAACTCATTTTAATCGTATATTTTATAGGATACGAAAATTTTCAACAATATATTTCATCAACTTTTATAAAAATTTATTAAAAATCTGATTTCAATCTCTATAAAACAGGAACTAAGTATTTATATACAATTTATAAACAAGCCACGTGTATTCTAAGTACAACCATGTCTTTGAAAATATTAGAATCTAATCTAAAACTTTTGTAACAACTTGGCCATTGGTATTCTAGTATTCATGTCATGAAAGTTTTCTTAGATTCTCACTAGCGTAACACATAGTCAACATATTTAAATTCAATTTTTGGCGTGATTTCGGGTGATTTAGTTCGAGCTTATTCGGCTATCATATTTGACTAATGAGAAAATTACTTAAAACCCTATATCTCAGGTATACTATTCAAAAGTGAGGTGGTATAGTTTTAAGTTCACAAATCATGTGATAAATTAAAATTAAAATTAAAATTTTAAAAAAATTACATACCATAAGAATTAGGAATTTGTATAACTTATAAAAATTGTAATTTGTAGATGAAAAATAGGTTGTAATCTATGAAATAGGAATTTGTTCAATATAAGTTGCACAACAATAGGTGACAATCAAATAATCACACGTCACACTGAATACATCACATAAACATTCAAAGTGAAGTCACAAAAACACAAACTTGATCACAAAAAAATGGTTCACAGATAAAATGTCACAAATGGTCACAATTCGCAAAAAATTGGTCACACTCAAGATATTGTTCACAAAACCCTAATTTGAAGCAAGGGTAAAATTGCCAAGCAGGGTCTTGCAATTTCATAAATTGCATTAAAGACCCTCACCCCGAATCAATCACCGAACCCTAATTTAACCCCTTTTCCTCTACATTATTGACATGTAAACCCTAATTCCCTAGTTTTCCTATACGACAACGATGGATAGTCATAGGCGACGATGCGCCATCTCAGGCTTGTCGCAGGATGCTGCTATTTCAATAATAGCATCATTGTACGGGGTGCCTTCATGTAAAATCGTT
>NC_036250.1:16631239-16633609 GCF_002742605.1 Olea europaea var. sylvestris | reverse complement strand
TAAGGTATCAAACACCAAAAGTTGGAATTTCCAATTCCAATTCCATCTTTTTTTTCCATTTTCATGCTATCAAACACTCCCTAGGTTCTATACTTTTCTATTCAAACTGCTGTATTACATAATTCTTTGTAAAACCGTTGCTTTGGTGAGTAAATTGAACCCCCAATGGATCAGAAGTATATAACTGATAGCCAATTGCCTTTTTTTTATTTGGACTTATGTATTAATTAGCATAATTGTCTGCCGTTGATTTTCAGAGAGATATACGATCGTTATAAAGCTTCTTCAAAGGGAAAGATAGATGTTCATACAAGATTAATGAAAAATTACAAAGATATTCCTTCATGGTGGTTTTACTCTCTTCTTGTGGTGACTATTGCGGTCTCTCTTGCACTCTGCATCTTCAAGAAAAGTGAGGTTCAGTTGCCTGTTTGGGGACTTCTATCTGCAGCTGCTCTTGCTTTTATATTTACTCTTCCAATCAGCATCATCACTGCAACCACAAATCAGGTAATTCCTGGAAATAGGTTTATTCTTCATTTCTGTTTTGCCACTTCTTGTGGAAGATGATCTCATATAAATTTTTATAAACCGATAAAAAGTTAGTCATTTTGAGATTATTCTCTCGGTCCTGTTTGCTTACTTTTGTCTCCTAGTCAATGCTACAAGATCTGTTATAAACATGAGGTTTTGCTACGTTCTTATCCTTTCTTCACAGACACCAGGACTAAATATTATCACAGAGTATATTATGGGCATAATATATCCTGGAAGACCAATAGCAAATGTCTGTTTCAAGGTATATGGCTACATGAGCATGGCTCAAGCAATCTCCTTTCTTAGCGACTTCAAGCTTGGTCATTATATGAAGATCCCTCCAAGATCAATGTTCTTAGTTCAGGTACGGTTTTCTCATCCAGCAGTCCTGTGAAATCTGAAATTTTGAATTCCCATTCTAAGCCCTTGTTCGACAACTATTATTTGAAAATTCATTTTTCTACAGATTCATTTTCAACATTCACACAACAAAATATTCTATATGTAAACCCAAAACTTTTCTCTACTTTTTAATCACATGTTCTCATAAAAATCACTATTTAAAACGTTGTTTTTCCCAAATAATGGTCATCAAACAGGGGCTAAGTTTGTTTGGCTGAAATGGTGAGAAGCAATTTGCTGAGCACTATGTACATCTTTGGTATAGAGAATTAGACGTGATTGAATAGTATAATGAACAAGATTTCAGCTTTTTTCTTCCATGATATAATCCATTACTCTTCTGCCCTCTATATGGAACATGCAGTTAAATAGAATATCACAGGGAAAATTCACAAAGCTTACTAAAGATGCAGTATCAGTTTTTTTGTGATCATTATTTCTTACAATGATGCATCCCTT
This sequence comes from Olea europaea var. sylvestris, assembly GCF_002742605.1. Taxonomy (NCBI): domain Eukaryota; kingdom Viridiplantae; phylum Streptophyta; class Magnoliopsida; order Lamiales; family Oleaceae; genus Olea; species Olea europaea. The sequence continues at coordinate 16,632,211 of NC_036250.1, read as the reverse complement.
CTCGTGTACCATGAACTTGGCATTTGTATTCCAGTTCCTCGGAACAATCATTGCAGGTACAATTAATATAGGTGTCGCATGGTGGCTTCTGCATTCTATTGACCACATATGCCAAGCGGATAAGCTCCCGCCAAACAGTCCCTGGACATGTCCCAACGATCGTGTCTTCTTTGATGCATCGGTCATCTGGGGCCTTGCGAGTCCAAAGAGGATTTTCGGCGAACGTGGAAACTATTCAGCAATGAACTGGTTCTTTCTCGGAGGAGCATTGGGGCCATTTGTTGTTTGGGGGTTCCACAAGGCATTCCCTAAGCAATCTTGGATTCCCCTCATTAACCTTCCCGTACTCCTCGGAGCAACTGCTTTTATGCCACCAGCAACTGCATTGAACTACAATTCTTGGATTCTGGTCGGGACAGTTTTCAACTTTTTCGTGTACAGATATCGGAAGAAGTGGTGGCAAAGATATAACTATATACTTTCAGCAGCCTTAGATGCTGGTGTTGCTTTCATGACTGTGTTGATCTACTTCACTCTGGGGTTGGAGAATAAAAACATAAAATGGTGGGGTGCTAATGATCCTGAGCATTGTGAACTTGCCACTTGTCCTACTGCCAAGGGCATATCAGTTGACGGTTGCCCAACATTTTAATTTCTACATTATATTTGCACGTGTTGTTTGAAATTTGAAATTATATATTGGTCGAATATCCACGAAACAGATTTGATGAAGAATTGCTTTAACGAAAGAAATTGTTTATAGTAGATTTTGTACATGCAATGTGCTGTATTCTTGCTTGTCTGCTCACTCAAAACTCGACATTTTTGGAAGAGGATTATTCTTAATTACTTGGTCCTAAATTTTAGAGAGAACAATTTCACTTCAGGGTAAAATACATCAATATTACTTTTAACTTAGACATTATTCTCGTATGATTCTGCAACAAATTTTTTGACCAAATCTCAATTGTT
>NC_036250.1:16527231-16631139 GCF_002742605.1 Olea europaea var. sylvestris | reverse complement strand
TTTTTTTTGTTTTGCAAAATTCATTTTCGAAAATGAGAAGAAGAACGCGTTTTCACCGTTTTGAAAAATCGAAAACAGAAAACAGCTTGAAAACGACAAAGAGAACAGATCCTAAGATTTCATTAACAATGATTTCTTGTAGTCAAGGGCATGTGTAACATAGGCCTACTCCGGCCCATTTAAGATTTTACTTCGGAGAAAATATGTAAATTAAAAAAATATATTTGATTTTATTTATTTTTTATGTATTAGTCTCATTTAAATTCTTTTAGTCCGATTTAAATTCTTTTAGTCCAATCTTGAATTTGTCCACGTTTGACAATGGTCAAACGGGGGCATCTAATCTAATCTAATCTAATCAGAATTAATAATGAAGTGTAATATTGTCTTCTTGACGAGCTCATGAGGTACATTGGAGACTAAAAAAAACAAAGAAAATTAGAAGTGATTATTATTCAATTTGACTATTTGAACAGATCATCTTAAAGGGCTTAAAATCAGATTTTTAGTAAATTTTGATAAATATTGTTGAAATGTATGATTGAAAAATTGTGGATCTTATAAAATGTGTGGTTAAAATTAATTATAAACTTTGACTTAAATTAAAATTAAAATTTTAATTTATACCAAATAGGAGCTAGTTTTTCAATGCTATTAAATACCAATTCATGTGTCTAATTAATAAAAATGCGTCATTTGCTACCGTCACATAAAAACTAATGTTTAACATCACTCGAGTTAAGTAAAAAGTTAATTTCTTTTTCAAAATATTTATTCTATTAAGGCATAAATATTACCTACATTTCATGACTTGTTTATATTTATTTTTAAATCATTTATAACACTTTAGATGAGAGAATCTTCAGGTGCAATCGCCCTATTAGAGTGCGCCACCTTGACGGGTGGCCCACCTCACACCCTCGAGGTGTGTGGGCCACTGTCGAGGTGGCACATCGGCATTGGGTGGGTACGTTACGTCGATGGTGCCTGCCCCACTAAAGATCCATCCCTATTAGACATGCTTATAAATTTACATTTTTCAGTGATAAAAGTTAAACAGAAGATTCTTCCCAATTAAACATGCTTATAAATTTACCTTTTTCAGTGATAAAAGTTAATTTTTCAAAAATGATCTTTAGAAAGTAAATTTAAGCCCCATTTTTTGAAAATAGATTTCGGAAAAAAGGTATTTTTTTTAGAGCACATCTCGGAGAAGCAATAGAGACAGTCAAGCTGGAGAATCATCAACAGGCTGTTTAAGAATTCCATAAGCGCTGAGAAGCTATAGTCAACTAAAACTCCTACTGCCAGCTGCTAAGAACTCAAGTTAGAACCTCGAATTAGCCCCAGTAGCCGAATACTTTTGTCTGTAAATACTGCATATTTTCTTCCTTCCATAAATTTATTTTCTTCCCTATGAGTTCTAATCTCAATAAGAATGCTAGTTCTTACTGTTCATATATTATGATATGAATATACCATACCAATTCGTTATGTATGGACGATGATAAAAAAATAAAAAAAAATTGAATTTACATAAAAATAATAATTTTATTGAAAAAATATGGGATTAAAAATGTATTTTGAAAAATAGGCTGAAATTTAGATTTTCTAACGACCGAACAGTGTTAGTATTTGAATGCAGTTGACACCGTAGTGACAGTTTTGACTTTAAGGGGAAAGTCCAGGGACAGTTTGGGAAGTGAAAATACCGAAATTTATGTCTTTGGACTCTGGTCGCGGTCACATGTATATAACCCCCGCCTGCCGGCCAAGATCTGCTATTAAACACACCGTCAAACTTTACTGCCCCATTCGCCGGTTACAATTATCTCTTTCTCACTCTACACTTTACTTCGATTATTTATGAGCTGATGCTTGATTTCAGATTCACATTACCAAATCTGTTCATAAATTTTGCAGCATTATCCAGTTTCGCCGATAATTTCGCTTCCTTTTCTCGTGCTGTAATCTCTATCTCTCTAGTAGGTGATTTTTTTCGAGGAATTATATTTCAATCTGCTTTAGGAATTTGTGATAATTGATTGAATTCACAATTTGAAGTTAGTGTGGTGATCTGTGATTCTCTCTCGCTCTCTCTATAGGTATCTTCACAAGCACGCGGTATAGAGGTGTAAACGATGTCTTCGAGGAATTTTCTTTTAATTTGCTATAGGAATGTGTGGTGTTTGATTGAAATTTACAGGTTGAAGCTATTGTAGTGATCTGAGTAGTGTGTGGAGTGAGATCCTAATTCTTTTGCACATGATTCCTCAAATTTTCAATCTGCTTTAGGAATGTGCGATATTTGATTGAAATTCACGGCTTGAAGTTAGCGTATTTATCTGTGAGTAGTGTGCGAAGTGAGATACTAATGCTTTTGTGCTTGAACTAGTTCATGTTTTATATATTTCAAAATTTCTTATTTCCTTTTTGTGATTGATTCGTGAAGGGACAGAAGTGATAGCTAATGATTTAATTGTATGTTTTAATTTTATTCTATAAATGAATGATTATTGTTATCGGTGTCTACAGCTTTTAATGATTTGCTCTGTGAATATGATTGGAAAAAATTGAATATATTGGTCTATTTGGTAGGTTTTGGGAATTTGAATTTAATATTAGGATTTTGGAATAGATTTTTGGAGAATGTTTTTAGTTCACAATAGGTATAGGTCGTGTTCTTATTGATTTTGTGGGTTTCCAACATCTATTAATTTTTTATTGGGATGATTTTCCTGTGTAAACTCCTTGTATGCTTCTTGAACTCCAATAAGTTACAATGGTTCTTGTATTTGTTGCAATATATAATCAGTTTATTTGTATGGTTAATATTCTTAGTATTTTACTCTAAATATATTTCATTTCTACTTACATTTGCATATATTTTGAAAGATGTGTTAATCAAATCCCTAGCCCAGACCAGACAAATATGAAAGATCTTACAAAATAGCTCTACTTAACTAGCCAATATAAATTTGTTATTAATTGTTTATCCTTCTTTTACAGGTATTGCACAACCTACCTAATGTCTGAGATGTCTTCCAAAGACATCAGGAACATACCTGAATCTGAGAGGATGAATGGAAGCTTTATGAAGCCTCAAATTGAGCACAAGGATGAAAATCTTGATGAAAGGCAAAAGAGAAGCATGACCTCCTTAGTTGGAATTCCAACTAAGATAGATGAAACTGCGAATTCGGGAGTTGAGGTGGGGAGTTCACAGGTGGAATACATTGAATCTGAGAATTTGAATGATGTAGATGATGTGGAGATATGTTTGAAGGTAGTACTGTTTTATTTACATGTGTACTACCATGATGACATCCATGTAAACATCTTATGTAGAATTTAATCGTGCATACTACTCTTGGATTTTGGTTTCAGACACTTTTGTCCAGACTAAGTTCCAAGGAATGGGTTTCAGTTTGTGAGGCACTCAATAATATACGCCAATTGTCAATATTTCACAAGGAAGTAATTCTTAGCATCATGTAAGTTCTGGTTTGTTTTGGTTCTTTGACTGGTGGTGTATTTTCTATTTGAAGACTATTGTTAATCACCTCTGAATTCTAATGATCAGGGGTGATGTGATCTCCTTAATAGTGAAATCCCTGAAAAATCCCAGAAGCGCTGTTTGTAAAACTGCAATTATGACTTGCGCTGACATTTTCAAAGCATACACGGATGACATCATTGATTCGCTGGATCCACTGGTATTTTGTTTTCCTTCAAATTCAGTTGTGATTTTACTCACATCATACTTTGAAGGTTCCTATCAAATTATTTTCTATATATTTTCTTACATGCATCTTTTTATCCCATGTTTAGCTTTTACAACTTCTTCTCAAATCTTCACAAGACAAAAGATTTGTATGCGAGGCTGCTGAGAGAGCTTTGATAGCACTGACTACTTCAGTTTCTCCTCTTCTATTACTGCCCAAACTGCAACCATATATTAAGAACAGAAATCCTCGAATTCGCGCAAAGGCTTCTATGTGCTTCTGCCGAAGTGTCCCACTGCTGGTAAGAACTTTATGTTATGTATTATATTTTTTCAAATCTTATTGTTCATTAAGTGGCTTGAATTAGTCTTTGTTTAGCAATAAGATTAAATGTATGTCACATGCTACGCAGGGAATTGAAGAAATAGAAGCATTTGGGATCGACGAACTGATTCAAACAGCTGCATCCCAGCTTGGTGACCAGCTTCCTGAGTCCAGGGATGCAGCTCGTACTCTGTTGTTGGAACTGCAATCTGTATATGAGAAATCTCATTTCCGTAAACCAACTGCAGTACCTGAGGACCCTGAGATAGCCTCGTGGGAGCATTTTTGTCAATCAAAACTTTCACCTTTGAGTGCTCAAGCTGTCCTCCGTGTGACCACTGTTTCCCGGGAAGAAATAGTTTTGGGTTCATAACATCCGTATATGCAGCAATGTGAGTTTTAATGAATTTTTGCTTGTTGGTTTTAATCTGGTTCGGTATTGGTATCATATACTTGTATATACCATCATGAAAGCTTCAGATGTTTGGAGTGGCGGTCGAATCATGTAGTCGAGCTATAGATCCTAATCTCTTTGGTATATGGTTGACATTCTATTGCTAGTTATGGATCGAAAATGAATAATCGGTGTATGCTTCGTTGTGAGGTTTAGCATTGTTACCTTTTTAATTATTTGTTACCTAGTCAATTGGCATGCGTATTATTGTGTTCTTCAACCAGAGTTTGTTAAAAGGATTAGGCCTTAGTTAAAGCTTTTCTGAACAAATAACTTCTGTTAACTGTTTTCCCTGCCAATGAGTTCATGAAAAAATTCATCCCACTGTTAGGGTTATCGTAAACTGTTGTTGGACATTAATTATGAGAATGTTCTGTTGGGCGGCCACGCACTAAGATATTTTTGAAAAATTAGAGGACCCCATGCTTTTAAGTTTTCATTATAAAAAATCAGGTAAGAACTTTTATTAAATTAGGTATTTTTATTTTTAAATTATTTAAGTAAAATTTTAAATTTCTTTTATTTTGTTTAGAATTTCGTTAATTGTGGTAATGTTTAGCTCACTTTTATTTTTTGAAATTCAAATTGCACAAAATTGGATTAACTGACCCTTTTTGTTGGGAATATTGGTTCCAAATCAGATTTTCAACTTAATAATCCTATATTTTCAGCGACTCAATCAACCAAAAATACTCTGTCACTTGGCCAAAAACACAACATCACAAATAGTAATAAAATGTAGAAAACGTAAATAACAAGAACACCAAAAATACTCACCCAATTCAGTTAAAAGCCTAATCTGGGGGTTCAAATGTAAACCAAGCCCATCACTAGTTCAAGAATCGAAAGAGAGAGTTTAAATTTAGAGTACAACAATCAAACCACCGATTAAACCAATCAGATGACGGATGTATAAAAGATCTCACAATATCTATACCTAATCGACATGAGACCAAGGCATAAGTGTAGACCCGCTCTTTACAGGCTTGAAAGCACCACAGACCAAAGGCCATAAATCAAGGCCAAGGTCTGGTTTACAATAAAAAGAACGAACACAAATCTGATTTACAAAGGTGAGAAGGTTAGAGAGAAGAAATCGATAGAGACTCAAAAGTCTCAATCAAGTGAACAAAAATTATGGAAACTCTTCACACGTCTATTGCTAACACAGAATTAAAACAAATCTCATTAAATCTCAGCCGTTGGATCAACACAATAGCCCAGATGAGTCCCAAAGTAACACAATACTGATGGAACAAAGACAGCCAATGGATGGGCGCCAAGTGGACGACAATGATGAAAGCGTTTTTCCACTTATGAAAAATGTGTTTTGGGTTTTAGAAATCACAATTTTACAATCTTTACTTGTTTTCTCAAACCCCTCACTCTCTCTAGTTGAAACAATGCATGTAATGGTAATTTATCCTATATCATCGCCCTAGGTACTTGCAAAAGATTTATCCATTATCAATATACGGAATTGATAAACAAGCTTTAAACTTACTAATTGAAAGCATTTTAATTTCCATATCATATAGACATTCAACAACATGAATTTTCTCAAGATTAACTTCACCTTAAGCTATCTTATCTTTTAGAAAATGATACCTCGTCTTAACATTGAGGGATAGCTTAGTAGTCAAGCTTTGAATTTGCTCTCCAATGGTCACCAGTTCGAGTCCTCTCAAGGTCACTGAGGTGAGTACCCGACTGTAAACTTCAGGGCCCCGTGGGATTAGTCGAGGTACGCGTAAGCTGCCTCGAACACCCATGGTCATAAAAAAAAAGAAAATGATAACCCACCTTGACTTAACCTCTCATGATGGACAAAATTTGTAATAACCAACAATACAATTTGACTAACAATGAGAGTAATAAGAGTATCATGCAGAAAATTCAAATCACACAACATGCTTTTCAACGAAATACATTCTTTCACAGATTTCAAATTTATACAGTTATTCCCCAACGTAAAGAAATAGGCAATATTGTATTTTCTTCGATCTTGTCACTCACAGAGTCAACATCCACATTCTTTAAGGAACAACCTATCAAACCTCTTCAATTTACAAATAATGTTCTTCTTTACCTCAAAGCCTTAAGGTTGACTCATATGGATATTTTCCACCAATTCTCAATGTAGGAAAGCAGTTTTAACATCTAGAGGTTCAAGTTTCCAAATGAATTGAACAACAAATGCTAAAATCAATCTAATCATTGTTTCCTATTGAATGATAAGGGAAAATATCTCAATATAGTCAAACACTTCGTTTAGTTTGTAAATCCATTTACATTGTATTGTTCTTTGACCATTAGGCAAATTAACTAAACTTCAAGTCTTATTTTCAATTAAGGATCGCATTTCTTCCTTCATTGCGTTATCCGGTTAACAGATTTAGACTCATCCATAGCTTCTTGGAAAGAATAAGGTTTTGAATGTTCCAGGCCTTTACCTAAAACTAAGGCAAATTAGTCAAATTCTTAGACTTGTATCTTGGATTGGGTTTAATTTACTCTAATCAATTTGTAATCTTGGATAGAATTCTCTTCAATTATTTGGGTGTTAGTTTCTGTTTCAATTTTACCATGAGGTACATCAATCTCATCAATCACAGGTTCATTCCCGTCAGATTAAGTGAAGTCATTTTTTGTCAACTTCACCTCATTTTGAAATTTCTTGTTAGATTCAATTTCCTCGAAATCATCATATTTGGATTTTAAACAAGGCATTTTAGATTCATTAAACACAAGCGTTCCTACTATTAATGATATTAATACAATGTTTTCCTAAAACCCACAACCTGTAACCTTTAACTCCCTTCGAATAGCCTAGCATAACACATCTAATATCTCTAGGCACCAACTTACCCTCAATTTTGTGTGCATATGCTACACAGCCAAACATTCTAATATATGTTAAATTTGGTGGCTTCCTAGTCCATAGTTCTTGAGGAGTCTTAAACTTTACAAAACTAGATGGAGATCTATTAATCAAATATGATGCTGTGCATAATGCCTTGGCCCAAAACCCCTTAGCAAGGCTTGAATTGACTAAAATGCACTTGGCCTTATTTATCAAAATCTTATTCATTCTTTTTGCAACCCTAATTTGTTGAGGTGTATACTTAACTGTCCTTTGTCTCATGATCCCTTACAAAAGTTATCAAATCCCATGCTACAAACTCTAGACCATTATCAATTCTTAGAGTTTTGAAGAAATTAACGATACTTCTTTATCTTTTGAGTTGTTCTGCCGAATTGGTAGCTCAAGATTTTTTAACTTCTTATCCAATTAGTTTTCCACAATTTTAAGTCAAGTCCAAAATTTATGAAAAGTTTCAGATTCAGCCTTTAAAGGGTGAACCCATACTTTGCTAGAGTAATCATCTACTACGGACCAAAAGTACTTCCACCAAAGGTGGGTTACTTTTCAGACCCCCACAAATCTGCATAGACATAATCCAAACGTCTATTAGTTGTATGTGAACCCATCTCAAAACTCACCTTGTGAGACTTTCCCAACAAACAAGTCTCACAAAATTTTAAACGTTCGATAAGACTTTTATCGAGTAACTTTTGATCACTTAGATTTTTTAAACATTCATTTCCTATATGCCCCATTCTTTTGTGACATTTTTCAGATTTATCATCAGTAACATTGAGAAGATTAACTTCTTGTGAAGCAATAACATCACCTTTCAGATATTTCAGATAGTACAACCCATTTTTCTTAGGTTCTTTCATTACAATTAGGGAACCTCGCATAACTTTTAGTGTATTATTTTGAGATTTAAAGACATGTCCTCATCCTCAAGGATTCCCAAATATATGAGATTCCTTTTAAGATTAGGGACATACCTTACATTTCTTAATTGATTGACAATACTATCATACTCGTTATGTCCCCAATATTACTAACAGTTTGATAATTATTATCACCCATATAAATCTTACTAGGTTCAACTTCCCTATATTTATAAAACCATGACCTAATGTAACTCATATGGGATATACACCATGAATCTAAAATCCAATCTTAACTAATGTTTTCACAAGACACAATCATGCAAGCTGTCCAATTCATTACCAACAGCAGCATTGTTCAATTCCATATCAGTTTGATAATTTTTTTTCCTTTTCTACTCAAAGCAATCCCTATTAAAGTGCCCTAGCTCCCCACAGTCGTAATACTTCTTGTTACTTTTATCTTTGGATTTAGATCCCCCATTTAATTTTCCTTTTACTTTCCTTACCTGAAAGTCATTCTCTCTTTTTTCACTTCTCCCTCTTACAAACATACTCTTTTCCCTTACATCTCTTGATTCCTTTTTAACTTCTAAATCTCTTGATCTTAATGCATCTATTACAATTGCTTGTGATAGTTTGTCCCTCGAGTATTTTATTGCATTTCTCACATCCTTGTAAGAGTCAGGCAGAAAATTTAATAAGATGATAGCCAAATCCTCATCATCAAATTTCTTCTGATTATGTGTAGGACTCTTCAAAATTATACTAAAATCACTTAGATTCACTTCTAAGTCTTTTCCCGGGTCCATCCTAAAATTAAACATTTCTCCGAAAAGCAAATCCTATTTGGCAATGTCTTAGTTAGGAATAAAACGTCAAGTGTAGCCCATAAATCCTAACATTCTTAGCTTCATCAACTTGTCTAACAATATGATCAGACAAATGCAAAATTATGGAATAGTATGCAAGCTTAATCATTTCCTCAATTTCAATAGGTTTAACTTTTAATCCAATAGAAAAAGTTTCAGGATCATTAAGGGCTTTAGCAACCATCTGTTGGATTAAAATAGCCATAATTTTTTGCTTCCATATCGAGTAATCACCATTTCCATCAAATTGTGACAATCTTACCCTTAAACCCATAAAGGATTAGTGAAAGGGTGGCGTGAACTTGAGGCCATTTTGTAATCTCAAATTCCCCAAAAATAAGTAGGAAAGGTTTTTGAAGAAAACTCAAGTTTTATAGATCAGTCAAGAAATTATTTCGGAATTAAGCATATGAAATGAAAATGTTAGATTCCAGTGAGTTATGTATGCTGCAGGTATGTGTGATAATCAACAATAACAAGTAATTCGTCAATTAAAAGTTATGCACTCCAGGTATGTGTAATACTCAAAATAACGTGTAATTCGTCAATTAACAGTTATGCAGTCCAGATTACAACACATATCAATATAGCATGCAACAACAGACATAAACTTGCACTAAATGATAAGAATTATTTTCTAGAGTTTATAAGTTTTGGAAAGATCCCACCAATAACTGTTGTAGAACAATTTTACCCTCCTGAATATCAATTCCTTATCAAGAAGCTAAGGGTCCGTTTGATTGCAAAAATGGAATTAAATTGAAAACGAATTTTAGGGAATTCAATTGTCTAGAAATTATTTTCTTGAGAATTGTAAATTATTGTGTTTGATTGGTATAATTCTTCACGTAGAAAATGTTGAAATAAAAGTATTTTTTGATGTACGTTTGCTTTGTTTTACATGAAAATTGTCAATTAAAGGGATAAAATTTACTGGAATTGTGTATGAAATTTGTTTCCATTGCCAATAAAAAAAAATCAAGAAAATCATATATATTTTGTTGTTCGTTTATCTTTATTTTACATGGAAATTGTCAGTTAAAGGAAAATATTTTTTTTACAATAATTCTTAGAATTGTTTCCATTACAAAAAAAAAATAATAATAATAAAAAATAAAAAAATAAGTCAAAGTAGGGTGAATTGGTTTTCAAAGAAAACCAATAAATGAACAACTTCCGAGACAATCAAGAAAATGAATTCCATGGAAAAAAGTGTGCTATCAAACACTATAATTTTGGTGGAAAATGGAATTTGAATTTCATTTTCTATGTAAGTGGTCATATGAAACACACCCTAAGAGTCCAGCAGGTCTACCTCCAATTTTGTGGAACCAATACAGCAATACAACCTGAAACACTTGATTAAACAACGGCAGTAGGCATTTAACAGATTCAATAACACTACAAGTACTTTAGAAGTCTGCAGAATCCTCTATATTTCCAGCCAGTGAATTTCACCAAAAAAAAAAAGGGTTCAAGAAACCTCGAAATCGAATCCAAGAAAGGAGTTTGACTTTCCAATTAACCTTTCCAGATTGCAGATCACGTGAAAACTTATTCTTCACCAAGGATGATTTATTTGAAAAATTTTCAAAAACCAAAAAATACTCAAGTACCCTAGTACAGATAGCAGTTTTGTTGAGAATATTGGCCCCAAATCAGATTTTCAATCTAATGATCCTATATTTTTAGCAACTCAATCAATCGAAAATACTCTTATCACTTGGCCAAAAACACAACATCACAAACAGTAATAAAATGTTAAAAACGTAAATAACAAGAACACCAAAATTGGTCACCCAGTTCAGCTAAAACTGGCCTAATCTGGAGACTTATAGGTAAACCAAGCCCGTCACTAGTGCAAGAACCGCAAAAGAGAGTTTAAGTTTAGAGTACAACAATCAGACCACCAATTCAACCAATTAGATCACCGATCTATAAAAGATCTCACAATATCTACACCTAATCAATCACTGCCACTTGACAAATTCTGATTCTTTATTTCTTTTCTCCTTTATTAAAGGAAGAGCATTCTTTTTAAGACAACAAAAGAAAACAAAATATAATCCCATTTATGTAATAAAATTCACACTTTTCATTTTTCATTTTGCATTATTACAACATTTCTACATTTTTATGTATAATATTTTCTAATTGCATCCTGTTTATATAAATAAAATATTCTACACAAAATTTTTTTATCTAAGGTGCTTAAGTGCAAAGTAATTTGATTTTTTTTTTTTTGTAAAAAAATATGTAGTTAAAAATAAATTTAAGATAAATAAATTTTTAAAAATTTGTATCAAATTAATGGGGCTTGATATGTATATTACATCAATTTTTGATTATGCAATGTCTAGTCTTCATATTTGACGAGTTAATTCTTAATTATGCAATTGTATCCGAGAGTAACAAAGTGACACAAACTATATAACATTGTGATCTTCACAAACTATATAACATTGTGATCTTAGTCTTCATATTTTTTCTCTAGTTAATGTTTTTGTATTTATTTGTTGCTTTCATTTTAATTTAAAATGTTAATTTTGTATTGAGTTATAGAACTTTTGGACTCACTTTCAAACACGATTTTCTTACCTACATTAAATTTAGAGGAGGGGGGAGGGGGGGGGGGGGGGGGGGGGGGGGGGGGGGGAGGGGAGAGAGAGAAGGGAAGAGATTATCCTTTAATAACAACGAATTAAAGTCATATTATCATCTTAAAGTCCTATTTGGTAGAAATTAAAATCCAAATTTTAATTTAAATCAAAGTTAGTAATTAATTGAAATCATACATTTTATGAGATCCACAACTTTTTGACCACATCTCATTCAATTTTATCAAAATCAATTAAAATTTTAATTTTGATCCCCTCCAAATAGGACGTAAATTAATTATTATCCATTTTCATATGAAAAATCTTGAACTAAGGCATGAATTAAATCTTCTCAAATTTTGATATTTTTGAAAATGTAAGCCTAAAATATGTTAGTTTTGATTTTTCCCCATAAAAGAGATTATCCTTTAATAACAACGAATTAAAGTCATATTATCATCTTAGAGTCCTATTTGGCAGAAATTAAAAGTAAAATTTTAATTTAAATCAAAGTTAGTAATTAATTGAAATCATACATTTTATGAGATCCACAACTTTTTGACCATATCTCATCCAATTTTATCAAAATCAATTAAAATTTTAATTTTGATCCCCTCCAAATAGAACGTAAATTAATTATTATCCATTTTCATATGAAAAATCTTGAACTAAGGCATGAATTAAATCTTCTCAAATTTTGATATTTTTGAAAATGTAAGCCTAAATTATGTTAGTTTCGATTTTTCCCCATAATTTTTTTTAAGGCATATATCTAGCTCCCATTTGAGCCCTATTAAATTTATAATATATTTTTTTCTCTATTATTTTTAACCACATATTTTTCAATAAAATAATATTATACATAAATAAATAAAAAATCCTTATTTTTCAACCACTTATTCTCCAAAAAAACACTATTTCAAAAATTATAACATCAAATAATGGGGATCAAACAGGGACTAATTAGTACAGAAGTAACGATAAGCAAGACAGCTTTAGATAGGAGACAACAGTTCTCAGCTCCATACATTAATTATTTGAAATATCAATTCGATTAAGTGAGCAGAATTGGATAAAGACAGCAGCATATGTTAATTATTTATTATTTTATTTTATTCTTTTTCGCTAAAAGAAATTTTATCGACCCACGTATTTGTAGAAAATATGATTCTTCAAACGGATAATTCTATATCGGATACGATCCTTAGATAAACGTGTTTTAATGAAGATGGACGTTGTTGAGTGATTAATAGAGGAGAATGGGTGATATCTTTCTATCCCATGAAAGGTCAAAACACTGTTTTCAAGCAACAAACCGTTTTATCTTAAAGGTTGAATCCCAACCTTGAGGGCCCTCACCATCCTGCCCTTAGATCTTTATGAGGGTGGTAAATTGTGGGATATACCCCAACAGACCAGGAAATAAGAGCTGCATGTACACTGCACCTACATGGAGTCCAATTCCATATCTCAGGAGTCGAACCCCCACACTACGGTTGCCAACAAGGCGTGAAATAACCTCACTCTTGCCTTTTACACCACTGGATTATGCCCGAGGGGCAACAAACTGTCTTATCTTGATATGAAGGTGCATTGTCTAATGGTATATTTGTATGGGAATTGCAGTTTGTACAGCCCGAGCTGTACAGCCCCCTCACAAGTGGGGGGGGGGTCCACAAACTTTTTATTGCCGTGGGCTCTCTGCGTTGTTAGAGGGCTGTAAACGGTGCTGTGCGCTGTGCCGTGCTGTGTGCACAGCACCGCCCATATTTGTATACTATTGAATTAGGAAAGTCGATAAGAACTATCACTTTCGCGCACAGCACCGCCCATATTTGTATACTATTGAATTAGGAAAGTCGATAAGAACTATCACTTTCACAAGACAATAAAGTAAAAAATATAAGTATAACATGAATGAAGTTACGGATGGGCTATAGTTAAAATGGTAACGAGCTTCATTTTTATTTTTACATCCTTTAATGCTTTTGTCTGTCTTTTTATTTTTTAATCAGCCTCTTTTCGTAATTCTTAAGAGTCTAGGATCTTTACAGAATAGCTTTTAATTTGCACGCGCGTTTAAATAAGATAGAAGACAAAGCGGGTACAATTGATGTTTTGAGAGAGAGTAATGCTATATAGCCCAATTAAGGTTGCAACCTCAGTTTAGGTGGCGTTAACATGACATTAATTGTTAAATGAATCACCTTTCATTTAACATATCATTTAATGACACTTAAATTGGGGTTGCAACCCCAATAAGACTACATAGCATTACTCTTTGAGAGAAATAAAACTAAAAAACTAGGTGTATTAATCGAACAAGTGAATAGAGCTCCTTGTCATACATATGATAGTTGTGAGCATTTAGCTTCTCACTAAAGTAGGCTATAGCTCTCTTATCTGCATTAAGACTGTTCCAATACCTATTCCTAATGCATCACACTCAATCTCGAAAGTTTTGTTAAAGTTAGGAAGTGTTAAAATCGGCGCTTTACACAAACAATCTTTGATAGTGTTGAATGCATGTTCTTGTTCTACCCCCATTGAAACCCCACATTTTTCTTGACAATCTCAATTAGTGGTGTGGTGATTGTGCTAAAATCCCTGACAAAACGCCTGTAAAAATTAGCCAATCCATGAAAACTCCTAACCTCGGTTATATTTTTAGGTGTCGGCCAATCTTTAATAACTTTTATTTTCTCTTCATCTATCTCTACACCATTAGCACTAACCACAAAGCCTAGAAACATATCTCTATCCATGCAAAAAGTACACTTCTTAAAATTGGCATAAAGTTGTTCCTTTCTCCAAATCACAAGCACACATCTTAGTTGTCCTACGTGCTCATCAAGATTCTTGCTATAGATTAAAATGTCATCAAAATAAACTACAACAAATTTTCCAATGAAAGCACGCAAAACATAATTCATTGATCGCATAAAAGTGCTTGGTGCATTTGTGAGTCCAAACGGCATGACTAACCATTCATATAGTAAATATCGTAAAGGCAAATGTAGTAGGGGTTGCAAACCGGACGGTACACAACTTGGTTTACAATCCATATTTATTTTTAAAAGCCGTTTTCCATTCATCACCCTCCCTCATGCGAATTTGATGATATGCACTTTTAAGATCAATTTTACTGAAAATACAGGAACCATGTAGCTTATCTAGCATATCATCTAGCCTAGGAATTGGGTGACGATACTTTATCGTAATGTTGTTGATGGCTCTGCAATCTATGCACATTCTTCAAGTTCCATCTTTCTTTGACACTAGCAACACAGGTACTGTACATAGACTCATGCTTTTCCATACATATCATTTGTTCATCAATTCCTCAACTTGCATCTGAAACTCCTTTGTTTCCTCTGGATTATTTCGATAAGCCAGTTGATTTAGAATGACAGCATCAAGTATGAAATCAATTTGGTGCTCAATTTCTCTAATGGGTGATAGCCAACTAAGCACGTCCTCTGAAAGCACGTCTCCAAATTCCTGCAACAAAGAAATAGCCAAACTAGGGAGGGATGTGTTATGCTCCTCAAAGTTGAGGAGTGATTTCTTGTAAACCAACAGTATCATTTGCTGCCTCTCAACTATTGCATTTTTCAATTCACTCCCTCTCACAAAGAAATTTTGTTTCGACTTTTCTCCCCTCTCGGAAGACTCTTTCTTTTCTCTCATGTGGCCCTACTCTCTTTTCCTCTGTATTGGCCACCTCACTATTTTCTCTCTTTTTTCTAACTCCTTCACTCTCGCTTCTTCTTCATTTTTCATTTGAATTTGGTCCTCATATACTTGTGCCGGTGTTAATGGCGCAAGAGTGATAGACCTCCCATCTTTCACAAAGCTATAGTTATTTTTATACCCATCATACATTGCTTTCCTATTGTACTGCTATGGTCTCTCCAACAAGATATGCCCCACATGCATAGGTACAACATCGTACATTACCTCATCCTGATATCTACCAATGGAAAAATTAATCAACAACCTTTTTGTCACCTTAACTTCCCCACATTCATTTAGTCATTGTAATTTATAAGGCCTAGGATGTTTTAACTGTGTCAAACCCAATTTTTCTACCATGTTAGTGCTAGCCACATTGGTACAACTACCGCCATCTATTATCACACTACATACCTTGCCATTGACGTGACACCATGTGTGGAATATGTTTTCTCGCTGCTACTCCAAGTCATCTACCTTAATTTGCATGTTTGCATAATTACTCTAACTTTCAGTGTTCATTTCCCTGCTGTCCCACAGAATCATGGTTTTCTTGTTTGGACATTGAGAAGCAATGTACCCCACTCCCAAGCAATGAAAACATTTGATGTCTTTGTTTCTTGATGGCTGTGAGTCCCCCTTTGGCATGGCCTTGCTAGCACTCTCCTCCTTACCTCTTGGTACCTCAGTTCTTCCTCTTGCAACAATTCCTTCTCCTTTGCTATTTTCCCATTTCGATTTCCCAGAAGAATTAGAACCCGAAGATCCTCATTGGTACCTTGTTGTCCCCTTTCGCTTTAACTGCTTCTCGACCTTCATTGCTACACCTAACATGTCTTCAATTTCCAATTAGTACTGTAGTTCTACAGTATTTGCAATGTCCCTGTTCAATCCACGCAGAAACTGAGCCATGGTAGCTTCATTATCCTCCTCCACGTTTTCCCTAATCATTAGTTTCTCCATCTCTTTATGATAATATTCTACACTCCTGGAGCCTTGATATAAATTTTGTAATCTTTGATGAAGCTCCCGGTAGTAGTGAATAAGCACAAACCTCTTCCGCATTATATTTTTCAATTCCTCCCATGTATTGATAGGTCGCTCCTCACTTCTTCGCCTCAAAGTCCCCAATGATCCCACCAAGTGATTGCATAGTCCGTGAATTCAAGAACTGCAATTTTCACCTTCTTCTCCCCCGAGTAATTGTGGCAATCAAATATTAACTCAATTTTCTTCTCCCAGTCCAAGTAGGCCTCCGGATCACTCCTACCTTTGAATAAAGGAATGGTCATTTTAATGTTACTTATATTCCCATCTACATCATTTCCACCAAAATTCCTACATCTCATTTCTTGCCTAACTCCTCTATTTTTAACCCTTCCATATCTATATCCACAATCGCATCTTCATCCATCCCACTATCAACCTCAAATTCACTAAGTTCCTCCATCCTAGGTTTTCGTCTACCCTGTCTTCATGCATTAAGACCTCCCCTTCGTGTATTGGCAGGCAATGGATTTTACCTTTCTCCCCATGCATCCTGCATATCCACCTGATCCCTCATATCTACACATATCTGCTCAGTCAATCTCATCGAGTCCTCTAGCATGGAAACCCGATTATCAATTCTACTTGAACTCGATCATTCCTTGTCAGACATCCTAAATCTAAGTTACTTTTCTGTCTCACAATTGTTCGCTCAGAATTTCACTCAATATGGCTTTTTTCCTCCATTGTTCTCACCACTCTGCCTTTTACCACTCGTTGCTTTCACCAAGTCCCCAAAAGGACAATTTTGGAACTCAATAAAAAAATTTAATCAGGTGGGATTCAAACTAGACAAGTAAAGAAATTTTGAGATTACAAGACCAAGGAATTTAGAATATTTTGACTAGCAATTCAGACTAGACAAGTAAAGAAATTGACCAAGGAAATTACTGACTGAAATTTAAACTAGATACAAAATAATAAATTGACTCAAGAAATCGATAATTCCCAAGATCAACAATAATAATAACAAATTTTTTGAAATTCGATTTTTTGGAATTTTTTTACTGTACAGATGAACATCAATTTTTTTACTCTTGGGATAGAAAAATAAAAAACAACACTGACGCAATAAACAAAAGTTGGTTTGGATGCAAATTGAATCCAAAAATAAATTTTGAAATTTTTTTAACTTTTTTGGATTAAAGACTCTAAAATACTAACTGACTCGAAGAACATGAAGAATAGTAAAGAAAAGAAATAATTGACTCAACAAGAATTAAAAAGAGATATAACCTTGGATTGGAGCCAAACACTGATACCAACTAATGTGAACCCGCGTAGGCAAATGTTACGGAACCCACGAATAAGATGGAAATCTTCCCAAGAAAGCCAAAGCAAGGTTTTGGATTCGATTCAATAAATCTGGAACTCTTGATTACGCAAAATTATGGAATCTCACTCGGTTGATTTGAACACCACAAGAATTAGATTTTGATAAGTTTGAAAGTTGTTCAATTGGAAGAACAAAGAGAAAACAATTAAACCTTACAATTAATCAATATGTCAAAGGTTTTTTTACAATGAAGGAATAAACTTCTATTTATACTAAATCCTAGAATAGAAGTCCAAAAGGAATAAAATACTAATAATCTAGTAGAATTTCGAAAATAACTAACCAATATCATAAGAATTTGACTAGGAATAAAATTCTAACAAAATATGGAAAAAAAATGTAAAAAAAGGAAATTTCGTCCCTGAATAACACTATGCGACTGCAAGCCCTGTTCTATTATGTGGTCGCATAGTAGACTAGTTTGCTTCCCTTTTTGCCGGCTTGTATTGAGTTGATCCAATTTGATTCGACTCTTAACCCGAACATGAAAGTTGCCTCATTTTGTGTCCCGAACATCGTTCCATCAATGATTTCTTGAACGAGCAATCCTATCGCCTCTTTTACTCGCTTCATCCTCACTTAAGTCATCGGACCGCCCTCGACTATCAACGGATCTTTCTTCGGGCTTGACGTTGGACTTGACCTTGACACTTGCGGCTCTTGGATCACATCACCATGTATGTGTCATATGATAAATCGTTATTCAAAACATACCATGAAGTCGATAGAGATCAAGATATTCAGATGGGTAATGAAGTTTGATCCAAAGTATTTGGGCAAGGATATGTAGAAATCATCTTCACTTTCACCAAAATTGTTCCATTGGCCAATGTGTTAAATGTTCCCGTTATGAATAGAAATTTGGTTAGTGGAAATCTCTTAGAAAAATCGGGTATCAAATGTGTTTACAAGTTTGGTAAACTTGTATTATCCTTAAATGGAAAATTTGTTGGAATAAACTATTCTTGTGAAGGAATGTCAAATTATGTACTGTTGACAAGTTGAATAATAATAAATTTGATTTAGCTTATATTGTTGATTCATTTACTTTGTAGCATGCTAGATTAGGTCACATAGGTAAAAATACTATGTAAAGAATGTTTAAATGTGATTTAATTCATACAATGAAAATAACATATTTAAATGCAAAACATGTGTAGAATCTAAGATAACTAAGAAGCCATATCAAAGTGTCAAAAGAACTTCTAGTATCCGAGTATTAATTTATACAGACATATGTGAATTAAATGACATGTTGACTAGAAGTGAAAATAGGTATTTTATTACCTTTATTGATTATTACTCTAGATATACGTATGTTTATTTGATAAAACATAAATATGAGGCCTTTGATATATTTAAAACATATAAAAATGAAGTTGAAAATTGCCTAAATAAGAAAATAAAAACACTAAGAAGTGATATAGGAGGTGAATACGTCTTTGGTGATTTTAACTTGTTTTGTGAACAACAAGGTATTATCCATCAATATTCAATACCTAGGACACTCGAACAAAATGGTTTAGCTGAAAGAAAAAAATAGAACTTTGATCAAAATGATAAAGCCATGTTAAACTATGCTAAGTTTCCATTTAATTTGTAAAGTGAAGCATTGTTGAGTGCATGTAGAATACTAAATAGGATTTCTTCTAAATTTACAAAGGTTTCACCTTACGAATTGGGGAAAGGAAGAAAATTAAACATTGGATACTTCAAAGTGTGGGATGTCTTGTGTATTGTAAGAACATAAATTCGAATAGGACCAAGTTAGGTCCAAGAGGCATTATGTGCCTTTGTTGGACATGCTAGTAATAGCAAATCATATAGATTGTTAAATTTGGAGATTAATATGATCATTAAATCTAGTGAGTTCTTTGAAGATCTGCTATCTTCAAATAATAAATTAAGGAAATTTCAAGCTCTAGTAGAACGTAAGATGAAACATCTTCTAAAGATGTTAATGACTCCAGTGAGCTTTGAAGAAGCAAAAGAACTAGAATTGAGAAGCCTTTAGGGCCGAATGAAATTGACTCTCAACTTATTTCCTTTTGCTTAGTAGAGGGAAGTGATAAGAATGTTGTAAGAACAATTCTATTTGTTTTACAAGTGGAAACTGATCCTAAGATTTATAGAGAGGTTATGGCTTCTCGTGATAGCATTTTTTTGGAAAGAAACAATTAAAAATGAGATTGATTCAATAATGTCAAATAATACACAGGAACTTGTTAATTTACCACCCGGATCCAAACCTATTGGATGTAAATGGGTATTTAGGAAAAAGTGTAATTTTGATGGTTCTCTCAATACCTTTAAAGTTAGACTAGTAGCTAAAGGTCATTGACAAAATGAAGGAATAGAATATTTTGATACTTATGTATCGATAGCTAGAATAACATCAATTAGGATATTATTCGCATTGGCTTCGATAGATGACTTGCATGTTCATCAAATGGATGTCGAAGACATTCTTAAATGAGGATCTCGATGAGGAGGTTTATATGGAATAACCTGAAGGTTTCGCACTATCCGAAAATGAACATAAGATATACAAGTTAGTGAAATCGTTAAACGGTTTAAAACATGCACCTAAGAAATTGCATGAAAAATTTGACTTCGCTATAATATCATTTGACTTTAAACATAATAGTGTAGATAAATATTTGTATTCTAAATTATGTGATGATTATGCAATATTTATTTGCTTATATGTTGACGACATGTACAGAATAGAAGAAACGAAGAGGCTTCTGTCTTCTACATTTAAAATGAAGAATCTATCTTCCGAACAAGTGAATACCATTTTGGTATCAAAATTAGTAAAACTAGTGGGGTTATGATTTAAGTCAATCACATTATATTGAAAATGTGATAAATAAGTTCAAGTATCTTAACATAAAAGAATATAATATCTCTATTGATCTAAATTCAAAACTTATGAAGAATGATGGAAGGGTTGTTGCTCAATCAGAGTACACAAGTGTTATAGGGAGTCTAATGTATGCAGTTTAATGCACAAGATCGAATATAGCATTTGTAATTAGTAAACTTAGTAGGTTTACTAGTAACTCGAGCAATGATCATTGGAAGGCCATCAGGAGAATTCTTGAATATTTAAAGAAAACAAAGAACTTAGGTCTACATATACTAGATTCCCAACTATATTATAAGAATTTATATATGCTAGTTGGATATCTAGCACGGGAGAGTAATCTACTTCGGGTTAGGTGTTTACACTTGAAGGATGAGCTATTTCTTGAAAATCAAAAAAGACATGTATAACACACTCGACTATGGAATACAAATTTATAGCATTATCAGAAATCGGGAAAGAAACTGAGTTGTTTAAGGATCTACTATATGAGATACCTTTGGGATCGAAGAACACATCATCAATATCTATTATGTGTGATAGTCAACCCACGTTAACAAAAGTATACAATGAAAAGTCTAGACATATGAGTATTAGACATGACTACGTAAGGAAATTAATCAAAAGTGGAATAATTTTCCTGAACTATGTTAAGTCATTGACAATTTAGCGGATCCTTTGACTAAGCCTCTAAATAGAGATTTAGTAGCTTTTACTTCAAGTAAAATGTGGTTGAAACTCTTAAAATAAAAGATCCACCAATGATAGAAACCCTATCTGTTATTACTAAACAAGTAATCCACGGGTTCAAAGGGTAAAAACAAGTTATTCAATATGTGGATAGTTTCAGCGTTATAAATTCGTGATAACCCTATTCCGAGTAAGTAATGTTGGTTGTTACTAAAATGAGGGTTGAGCTTCAAGCTTTTAATGAAGTTCAGCACTAAGTACAAGTATCTCTAATAGTGACAAAGATATTGGAAGATCTTCACCTAGACCAACTTCGAAGTAGTGCCACCTTAATAGAGAGTTAGAGTTTCTTTCTTAAAAGTTTGTCGAACAAAATGAGTGCAAGGTCATATAAGCGCTAAGCGAGTTTGAGGAACTTGAGAATGCGTGATACTTATGTGTATATTCTTATTGGTACTGTCACATGGAATAATTGGTTTAAAGCTTCAACGCTACATTTGATTCCGACTTTACTTTGTTTGAATTACACTATAGTTAGATTCAAATCGAAAGATATTTAATCCTTAGCATGAGTATTATATATTTTGAATATGGGATCTTATTGAATTTTGAACAAGTGGAGATTGTTGTATATTGTTCAAAAGTCAATCAATAGAGTGTAGAATGAAACGTGAAATTGAATGCCCAAATTTCGGCCTAGGCAAGCGCATAAGCTAAAATGGCTTGCAATCGTATGAACATTTACAGAAATTGGAGGGTCTACCATTGGGAGTTCTATGCCCCAACATAGGATTACTCTACGTGGTTGCATAAAACGAATTCTTGGCCGTTAACATTTTGAATTTGGTGGCTTTTGAGGGTTTTTCACACTACTTCGTATAGCATTGTTTGATGGCTATATATAGGTGATGAAAGATCAATTGGAAGATATTAAAAAACACATAGAAACATATTGCCACACTTGAGATTAATTCTTCATTCCAAAAGTATTGAAAATCAATTTCTATTCATATTCAAGACTCCATTTTGCATTCTCGAGTCTTGGAGGATTACACAACTGCTTAAGACTTTATCCTTTACAACGCTTGATGAAATCCTGTAAACCGTTCGCCGATAATCCCTTTAAGCACTTATATTCAACACGAGAGGGGCAAATAT
The DNA here is from genome assembly GCF_002742605.1 of Olea europaea var. sylvestris. NCBI lineage: Eukaryota > Viridiplantae > Streptophyta > Magnoliopsida > Lamiales > Oleaceae > Olea > Olea europaea. Next base: position 16,608,588 of record NC_036250.1, on the reverse strand, counting down.
CGTTTGAAGATAACGATCATGTGTTTGAGCTTTCATCTAAAAAAAATTCTTGATATCTTGTTCCTAGTTTTATTCTTTGTTTCTTCTCCATTTCTCTCCTTGGGAAGATATATTTTCCAACACATGACCCTTCCTCATTCTCAACTCTTTCTCTCTCTTTGTTGCATGTGTTCTTCTCTTGAAAGTTTTACATTTTTCTCTCTCTGGCTACTATGTGTCTTCTCCCATGTACAACTAGGGATGGTGACAACCATTTTGTCTTTTGACCGATCAAAAAATTTTGCCCAAATATTCGTATAGTGACATTTTCATGAACAAAGTGGTAATCGAGTTCATCGTGTTTGAGTGGGCAAGAAAAATTGAATTAATTGGCATACTTAGTGAGCTAATATTATGATAAAAACAACTGAGGAGCCTGTGAAATTGACATGCCCAGGTCTAGTAATAATAATGTTAACCAAGTAATTTCAAGCCATCATTAGTTAATACAATTTTGCTTCGTAGATGGTTAATGCATATCGATAAGATTGGTGCTTACACCATATGATGAGACAATGGTGTAATGGGTACCTGGCTGTGATTCAGTAGGTCGATCATCAAGAAATTCTAGAAAATATTAGGACTAACTCTAAATGATTTATTAAAGCTTTTAAATTAGTGCCCTATATTATAATATAAATATCGGCAATCTTCTACACTATTTTAGGTAAATAATACATATCAAATTCTAAACTATACTGTTTTATCTATGGGTTAAATAAATGAATGCTCAATCAACTTTTAGCGGATGACTGATTACTTGATGAACTAAATAAGCTCTCTCTCATTACTCATCCATTTATTAAAAAATTCCCATTCACCATTCATTAAGAATCCGTTTACTTCCCTTGAAGGAAAAGTCTATGTGGCTAATGAAAATCCCACGGGCACTCAGACGATGTTAAATGCTTCTACCTTGGTAAAAACATAATAAATGCTTGCTCACTAAACCTTGGCCAGATTACTACTTACCACGAAAAGTTCACACGGTAGACGCAAGTTCACTTGGCATTAAAATGATATTACATACATCCACATAAGCGAAAACGCAATCACTCAACATAAACGACAGCATATTGCACCCATTTAGGGATCATCACCTATTCCCAACCAACACTATCAAAATCAAAAAAATAATTTATTAAAATAGACAAAAGAACGAACTCCAAAGAAATCTACTAACACTTGACCATTCTTCATAATTTCAACTCGTAAGTGTTGTTATTATTTGCCTTGTGTAGCAACCCATCAATTATTTTCTTATAGCGTTAAAGAGGTGGCTGAACCGAAGAAAAATAATTGCTAGGATATTGATTCAAAACTTGCTAAAAACTCTTAATGAAAATTAAATAAGTGTAGAATTTGTATCTTCTTTGATGGAAAAGCTGTAAAAATTGGTCATGAAAATTTAGACAAAGTTTTCAAAGCAATATTGAGAATTTTTCATAGGGAAAATTGCAGTCACGGTACCAAACCTTTCGTTTATTAGCAGACTTTGCCCAAACCTTTCATTTGTATCACTCACGGTACCAAAACTTTCAAAAATCCTCACTTGGAGTTCGAATGGATGGTTTCCGTTAATTTCTCTGTTAGTTGAGTATAGGTCAATGGTCTGACCAATTGTTGAATAAATTTCAAAGGGTAAAAGGGGTATATAAATTTCAAACCTAACCCCTTCTTCCCCATTCCCACAAATACCCCTTGCCCCAAAGTCGCCATCGCCACCGCCGCTGCCACAATCCAAGCAATCGACCGCCATTGCCGTCTCGACCGTTGAGCGCCACCATCACCCAGCGATCGACCACCACTAAAGATAAAAATAATTACCACCTAAACCCATCACTTCTTTCCCCATTCCCAGAAATCCTCCTCGCCACAAAGTTGCCGCCACCTCCATCGAGGTGATTGACCACCACGGCTATCTAGGCCAAAAGTCATTGTCACTACTACTACCACCAATAATGGAAGAACGAAAGAGTGGTGGATTTCTTTACCTTAGATATGAACCAACCAAAATTGATTTTGAAATTAGATTTGATTTTGATGATTTGCTATTGTTGTGGAATAAATGGTTATTCTAGTTAATGAAAGTAGTGGTGGTGGTGAGGAAAAGCAATGGTGGTGATGGCAGTTTGATGGTTACGATGGAGTGAATCTTCGATTGCTTGAGGGAGCTGAAGGTTCAATTTCACTTTGAATGCTTGAGTGAGCTACTGTTTTTGAGGTAGTGGTGATGCCTAGTTTTGAGGAGCGTTGGGTTGGAGGTTGCGACCGTGATGTGGATGGTGATAGGGGTGGCCGGCGAAGGATATGTATTCAGGTGAAATTGAAGCACAATCTGAAATGAGGTGGTGGTGGTGATCAATAGTGGATAGGTGGGTGGTGGGTGGTGGATGGCGGATGATAGTTCGGGCTGTCCTCATATTTACTGTCGGTGGATGGTGGATGGCATCGGCGTTGGGTAGGTGAGGTGGAGCCATCTAGTGGTGGTGGTTTTAGGTGGGTAGTGGTGGTTGCCGACGGCCGCCGGAGTGGTTTGGATTTTGGGGAAGAAGGAGATGGGAATGGGTTGTGGATTTATTTTTTGTTTATAAAATTTTTGATTTAATAGAAAATATGTGTTTTATCCAAAATGCCCTTGCCTTATTTGGGGGAAATAATAAAGTTTTTTATTTTGGGAGTCAACTAACAGTTTTGGTAGCCAAACTAACGGAAACCAACCATTCGGACTCCAAGCAAGGACTTTTGAAAGGTTTTGTACCGTGAGTGTCATAAATGAAAGGTTTGGGCAAAGTCTACTAATAAACGAAAGGTTTGGTATCGTGGCTACAATTTTCCCTTTTTCATATAGTGAAAGTTTTTGGCTATCTTTACGTTTTCCTTCTTGTTTTTATATTTTATATTTTCCTTTGAACAACGATCCCATTAAAAAACTAACACGGAGTGGATACCCCTTGTTATAAATTGAGACAAATTAAAGACGATATAATAGACAAAATGAAAATAACAATAACAATCACAAGAATACAAGATTATGTGGAAAAACACGGGCAGATGCAGATAATTCACTATATCAAAAGTAAGAAATTACCATATGTTAGACTAAATCTCACAAGACTCTCTCCTAGATATCTTTATCTACAAGTCTTTCTCTCCATAAGCAAGATCCTCTATTTTGTTATGTTCTCACTTACCACTATGTGTAATACATATATTTATAATGTAGCAATCCTTAACTTGCTAGAAAAGTTAATACATGAAGAGTGTAATATAAGATGAAGTTCTAATATAATGGATAAAATTAATAATGAAATATTAGAGTTGAATACGAGTCCAAAAACTGCTAAAATTGTGAAATCCTAATTTTCCTTGATAATTATACCGCTCGAGCGAAAAAAGCTGGTGCCCAGCGAACGACCAACTTTGAGCGAGAATCCTCATGACCAATGAGCAGTGGAGGCAGCGCTCAGGCACTGCAAGCCTAGTGTTGCAGGTGCTCTATCTTGAGACAATAAACTCCACAATGTCTGAATGGCATCTAGGTGCTTGGATCTTGACACTTGGGCACCCAATTTTTGTCTCAACAAATCTTTGGTTCAATTTTTGTCTTCTTTTATTCTTTATAGTATTCTACTTCGTCAACACTTATTTGAAAAATCTTCTACTTTTACTTCCCTAAAACAAAAAACCAATTCCAAATATACTTCCAAAAGTATTTCCAGTCAAATACTTCACAAGAATTTGGGTCACATTGAAACTCTAAAAAACTCCATCTTGACATGAATTCAAATAAAAGGAATAAATTTTAACTCTTCAACAAACTCCAAAAATTCTCCAAACAGAACACTCCAAAAAAAAAAAAACACACTCCATCCCTTCCACAAAAGCCCCTAAGGTAAACTTAACAACTATGAATTGATTCCGAGCACTGCTTGCCACCAAAATTAACTTGGGCACAAAATTGCTCGAATCACCACGAAAAATAAAATCAACAAGTTCACAACCAATTCCTCCCGAGTTACCAAATTTGCTCGAATTATCATCACCAACAACCCGATTGTATCTAACTCCATTCGAGTCAAAGCTTATCAACATATAAGCAACCAAATCAATATCACCAAACTCTCATGAGATCTAATATCTGTTTTCCTTAATCGTAGAATCTTGCAAGAAATATAACTAGGACATTCTATGTCCTTTCATCACGGTTTTGGTACCCTTTCTAACTTTTAGAGTTCCACCTTCATCAATATACCTATACCATTTTCAATTAAGAGTACTCGAGGAGATAATATTTCTCTTCAAATCTAGAACATGTCTTACATCACCAAATTTTGGGATTGTCCCATCAAATATCTTAAGTCCAACCTTACAATACTAGCTATCTTATAAGGTATATTGTATTCCATCATCACAACACCTTTCCCAACTGTTTCATATGTTGTAAACCAATCCCGATTATAACAGATATGAAAAGTACAAGCCCTATCAAGAATCCAATCATCCTCAAGTTTGGAGTGGCTGTCAAAAATAACCAAGAGATTTTCATCACCAGAGTCATCTCCTTCAAAACTCACTTCATTGGAATAACCTAGTTGTCTTTTTTGATCTGTAGCAATCGATTTATCCCTATTCTACCACTTATGAATCCTTCTTCAGGCGCCCATTTTTCTTGCAATAATAACAGACTTTATCACTATTATTGAACTTAAACCTATCCCTTCCATGACCATCAAAATTCTTCTCATAAACAACAAGACCTTTTGCTTGGTATCCCTAACTGTCATGTATGAAGTGGACAATGAACATAATAAAATCAAATCTATATCCTCTTCATCGTACTTGACCCCTATGGTCTCCAAATCAGAGACAATTTCCTTGAATACAAATAGACGATCTTCCAAAGATCCACCTTTTGTCATGCGATGAGAATATAAAACACTGCTTCAGATACAGTTTGTTGGTTAGACTCCGAGTCATGCATTACTGCTCCAATCTCAACCATCATATGGCGACATTTTTCTTCTTTAACACATCCTAAAAAATTTGATTTGAAAAATGAAGATGTATTTGTAATAGAGCCTTTTGATCCTTATGCTGCTTCTCCTCCAGTGTCAAAGTTGAGGACATCTTATCCAACCCATATAGAGCATCATTAAAATCCAATTGGATGAGAACTGCTCACATCTTAATTTACACAAAGAAAATTTGATACTGCGATCCAAAAGCGAAATTTCAAACTTTATCTTCTCATCCCGAAATAATTAAATCTCGTCCCGAGTTGATCAAAGCTCGGTCTAATACGAAACTAAACTGACTCTCCCAGGAACTTCAATCTTTGGCTCTGATACCACTTGCTAACACGAACGGTACGCACATTGATACCACTTGTTAGATATTGAGCCAATTTAAAAATGAAATAATGGACAAAATGAAAATTATAACAATCACAATAACATAAAATTTACATAAAAAAATCACAGATAGAGGTGGAAAATTCACCATATCAAAAGTAAGAAGTTATAACTTGTCAGACTGAATCTTACTGGACTCTCTTCTAGATATCTCTATCTACGAGTCTTTCTCTCTATATAAATAAGATCCTTTCTTTTGTTATGTTCTCACTCACCAAATATTTGTAATACACTACATATTTATATGTAATAGTCCCTAACATATTAGGAGAATTAATACAAGAAAAGTTTAATATAGGATGAAATCCTAATATAATGGATAAAACAAGTAATGAAATATTAGAGGCTTAATTGAAGTCCAAAGACTGCTAAAATTACAAAACCTTGGTTTCCTCAGGTAACATTGCCACTCGAGCGAGAAAGTTGGCGTCTAGTGAGTGATCAGTGCTCAAGCAAGAATTCTCACTACTAGTGAGCGGTGGAGCAGTGCTCAGAAGCTACAGGCACTTCCTCTCGAGACAAAAATTCCAAAATGCTCTGAATGGCACCTAGATGCTCGAATACTGGCACTTGGGTGCCCGATCTTTATCACCCTACAAATTCTTGGTCTAATTTTTGTCTTATTTAACTTATTGTAATCTTCTACTTCTTCAAGACTTCTGTAAGTAAAATATTTGTTATATTTTTACTTATTATTTATTTATCGACTTGCTTAAATTAGGATGACTTTTAAGTTTCACAACATGTGCTAAACGCATGTTCAAAAGTAATGTCCTAAGACAAGGTAAGCCAATTAGTCAATACTGAATCGGTGCTACAGATTAACAGAGTTCTGGCTATGGTCCTATAGGTTACCTAAACTCTAAATGAGATAAGACTCTTACTTACCTCGTAGCAGCATATACATGAGTATATTTTTACCATCTTGGACAGGGTTGATTGGTCAAGTAATTTAATGAAGAAAAGATTATTTTAACTAATAAAAACTTTAATTAATTTAATAATTGACCATATCAACCATATTTTATTAGCTTATTATCGTACATAACTACTTTAATTTACGTAAAAGATGTTCGAGCCTTGTGGAAATCTTTGCATAAGTGAAGAGGATCATTAAGCAATGAAAAAGCTTTGAAAGAAAACATTTTGACATCCAAAGGACTTGCAGTTCCATGTTTAGAGGCATTTTGATATACTCTAGTGAGTTTTTGATGAACTAGAGTTGTGTTGAAATATCTCGAAGCACAACCCTTGTTTTTCAACAGTATAAAACACACCCTAAAGTGAATGACATAATCCTATAGGAAGATAGGGCTACTTGGTGTGAATGAAGATTGTGAATCTTAATCTAAGTAGTTGTTGCGACCAAATTCAATGGTGAAGTGGTGATAAAGTCAAGACCGATGGTTTAATTCCACTTCTCCAACAAATCAAAAGGAATAAGAAAAATGAGGGAGTTGTTCTTCATTTACTTTTGATTGTTTTAGTTAATTTTACGAAATTACTAAATCGATACTGCTGTATTTTTGTTTCTTGAATAATTTATTAGTTTACCATGCTATATCTGTATTCTTCTTTAACTCTAAAGGATAGTTCAGTAGTTAGGCTTTAGGTTTGTCCCTAATGGTCACCAATTTGAGTCCCCTTAAGGATACTGAGGTGAGTATCCGATTGTAAATTTCAAGGCCTCGTGGAATTAGTCGAAATAAGTGTAAACTAGTTTAGACACCCACAGTCATCAAATATATATATAGAACACAAATCAATTAAGAAAGTTTTGTCAAAACTGTCCATAAAACTGCCTATATGAAGTTTTGACTGACCTGCATATTCTACAAAGTCGTATAATTGAGATTAATTGGTTGTTTACCTAGGTTTTAATATTTACAACTTCTTCAAAAAAAAAAAAAAAAAAAAAAAAAAAAAACCTAAAAAAAATTTCCAATAAAAAATTAAAAGGGGGGGGGGCTACAGCCCAGCCCAGCCCCCCGCTATATCCGTCTCTGCCTATTGGATAACCATTATTTCCAAAAAAAAAAATAATAATAAAAATTACACTCATTTTTTTACCTTACGTAAACTCAAAATTTTAAATTCCTTTAAAAAAAAAAAAAAAAAAAAAAAAAAACTAACTCTAAAAATATTTCCAATCAAGTACTTAACAAAAATTCGGATCATACCAAAATTCTAACAAATCCCGTAAACAAATCTAAAGAATTTGTCTAAATTCCCAACAATGGTCACACACGTGGGGTTGCATAGAAGTTACATTCATGAAACTTTCTGCACAGATTGTTTTCGGTCCTTGAAGTTTTTAAAACAAATTTTGTTCTGGTTGATTGCATTCATGTTGAGGTGAAAGCAAAAATAGCTATTTTAATGCCGAGTGACATACTTGCGCATACCATATGGACATTTTCTCGAGGAAAATAGATTCTTAATCGATGGGGAATGTGATTTTTTTTATATAGAAGTGTGAGTAATGAAATATATGTTTTTATTGAGCGAGTAAGAAGAATATGGTCAAAGTTCACTGAGCATTCGTTGAGTACATTCTTATTGATGTGGAAGCACTTAATGTCATCTAAGTGTCAAGTCCATTGGTTGTAAGGAATTTTAAACGATCGTGTGGGCTTATATGTGTAAATTATTGTGTATGGAATTAAAGGCTATGAAATTCAGTTGAGACCAGTTAAAAGTGATCCAATAAGATTTCGATATTTTAGGCTTTAATGTATCCAATTAAAGTGTTGTTATTTTATGTGCAGAGACCAGGGCCAAGTTCCTAATTCTATGATGGGCCGAATTAGGTCAAGGGGCACTAATATATAAATACGATTATGGTTCCCAAATCACACGTACATGTATTGCTCATTTGTTCTGCCTCCCATCACCACAGAGAATTACGGATTGCGTGTAGATTTAGAAGACTAAATCGAAATATTCAACTATTGCATTAACTATGTCTGATTTAGGTATACTTCTGCTATAGTTCTTAATTTCTTGATAATCTAACATGAAAGATCCAGTGATTTTAAGGTAATAGATTCTTCTACAAGTATTATTAGAGCCTTTTTATGTTGAATAATTGATAATCAAATTTTAAAATTTCGTTCTTGCAATACTTTGAAGTTTTCAAATTTAATAATTCTGGATCTATAGTTTTGTTGAATTTGAAAACTATTCGTTACGTTATTCTTGGTTATCTTTCATAATTTGGATTAAAAATAGTTAAGGAATTTTCAAATTATGAATTTTTTGAGGAATTATAGATTTTTGAAGTTAAAAAAAATTATTTGGATTTTTTTGGCTTGTCGCCGGGGCTGTTGCAATTGACGATGCAGTAGTGCTGCATTTTGTAGCAGCACCGGGTGCCGTTGCGTGTGGCGCCAACATAGGCGTTGCCAGCCGGCGCCGCCAAGAAAGGAAGAGAGGAAGAATTTTTTTTTTTACGCTTTTCAGTTTTTTTTACAAGATTTGGGAGCGGGGGCTTGTTGTGCAAATTAGGTAACTTGAAGCCCTTTGCTTGCAATTAGGGTTAGGGTTATAAAATTAAGTTTCAGCCCCTAAGATTTTAAAGGTCATCCAAATTAGGCCTTTAAGTTTTGGGAATAATAATTCAGTCCCTAAGGTTTAAAAATTAATTAATTTGGGTCAATCAAGTTCTAAATTTTATAATTAAAGCCCTCAAACATTAATAATTAATTCAAATCGGTCCCAAAAGATCTAATTTATTCTAATAAGCCCCTAAAAGTTTTGAATTAATTAATTTTGGTCCCTAAAGTTTCAAATTTATTAATTTTGGCCCCTAAAGTGTGGGATTAATTAATTTTGACCCTAAAGTTTTGAATTATTAACCCTAAGGCCCCTAAAGTTTAAAACTAAATAAAATATACAAAATTGGTGGTTTTCTTTCTCAAATTCTTGTACTAAGAACTCTTTTAAGAGATATAATATTCGAAAGTGAATTAATTGAAGTAACATGTTGCCAAAGCAACCTCTCTTGTGGAAATTAATTCACTTAGAATATTAAAAGGTGTTTGTGCACGTGTTATTCATGAGAATATTGATCGGTCCAAAGGAAGGTCAATATTTAGCCGAATACATGTGCATTTGTGGTGATAAACATGTGACGATTATTTGATTTAATGTGTGATCAATAAATAGGTCCAAAGAAAGATTTATTGATTGACACGTTGTGTTTATTGTCAATATTTGATCACTACGCCAAGAATACCACTTACAAGTCAATATTTCTGTGCAAAGAGATATTGATGTTGTGCTAGGTATCTTGTAATGAGTCCTACCACTATTTGGGATTATTATTATTTACATATTAAAGATATCCATATGAGCTATTCAAAATAATCGGTCTCTAATTCAGTTTTAGATTCTGATGCTAATATCTTTGCTAGCATCAATTCAATTCCAATGCTTAATGGCACAAATTTTAGGGCATGGCAAGAGAACGTGATGATTATTCTCGGAGTCATGGACCTGGACCTTGCTTTCCGGGTCAATCAACCTACTGCACTTACTGATAAGAGTATCTCTGATGACAAGAGGGAGATGAAAAAATGGGAACGATCAAACCACACAAGCTTAATGGTCATAAAGCGTGTTATTCCAAAAACATTCCAGGGCACTATATTCGATAAGGCGACCATGACTAAGGGTTTTCTTGAGGATCTTGAGAAGAGGTTTGTCAAGAATGAAAAGGCCGAAACAAGTACAATTTTGGTAAACCTTGTCTCAATGAGGTATAAAGGGAAATGAAACATTTGGAAGTACATTATGGAAATGCCTCACATTACTTTAAAACTATAGGCACTCAAGTTGGATTTATCTGAAGACTTGTGGTGCACTTGGTTATGATATCCTTTCCGGCACATTTTCAATCAATTCAAGGTGAGCTACAACTTTCAAAAGGACTCATGGTCCCTTAATGAACTCATCTCATACTGTGTCTAGGAAGAGGAAAGATTGGAGCATGAAAAGACAGAAAGTGTTCATTTGGCCACGACCTCTAAGGACAAAAGGAACAATAAAAGGAAAAATGATAAGGAAGCTGCGGATACAGCATTGCAAAAGAAATAGCACAAGGAACCAACTGAAGGTGGCTTTTTCTTCTGTAGAGCTGCAGGTCATAAGCAATTACCAGGCATGGCGTGTAAAGAAATGTATTCTTCTTCATTTGGTTTATTCTGAGGTTAATTTAACTTCGGTACCTAGACATACATGGTGGATAGATTCTGGTACAACAACTCACATTAGTATATATATGCATGGTTGCCTGAGTTTCTGAAAACCAAGTGATGGTGAAAGATATATCTATGTTGATGACGGCAAGACGGTGGAAACATAGGCAATAGGAAAATTTAGATTATTGTTAAAGACTGAATTTTATTTGGATCTTGATGAGACATTTATTGTACCATCTTTTAGATGGAATTTGATTTGGATTTCTACTTTGGACAAATTTGGTTATTTTTGTTCATTTGGAAATGAAAACTTTAGTTTGTTTTATGATTCAAAATTGGTTAGTTCCGGTTCTTTATTAGGTTACGATAATCTTTATTCAATTGATACAATTGCATCTTTTATGAATCTTTGCATGTAAGTAATCGAGGTATAAAATGAAAATTAACTGGCTAGAATTCTGCTTCGTTGTGGCACAATAGATTAGGTCATATCTCCAAGAAGAGAATTGAGAGACTTATGTTTGACGGGATTCTCGATCCTCTTAAGTTCATAGATTATGATTTGTGTGTCAAATGTATAAAAGGAAAACAAACCAACAAAAGGAGATTTCAAGCCAATAAGACTTCAGACATCTTGGAACTTAGAAATAGGGATATTTGTGGACCATTCCCTACAGGTTCTTGGAATATTCAATAATATTTTATAACGTTCATGGACGACTTTTCAAAATATGGCTATATATATCTCATTCATGAAAAATCACAGTCTTTAGCTGTGATAAAAAACTTTAAAGCTGAAGTTGAGAACTAACTTGACAAAATGAATAAAAATGTCAGATCTGATCGTGGGGTGAATACTATGGCAGATATGACAGTTCAGGTGAACAACGTCCAGGACCATTTGCTAAATTCCTAGAGGAATGCAATATCATCCCATAGTACACTATGACGGATTCGCCCACTATGAATAGAGTTGCTGAGAGAAGAAACAGAACACTTAAGGACCTGGTGAGGAGTATGATTAGTCATTCTACCTTACCAGAATCTCTCCGGGGTGAAGCATTAAAGACCGCAGTGTATATACTCAACAGAGTTCCAACTAAGGCCACTGATAAAATCCCTTATGAGCTTTGGACGAGCAAGAAGACTAGTTTGAAGCATATACATATTTTGGGATGTCTAGTTGAGGCAAGGGCCTATAAGCCAAATGAAAAGAAACTGGACACAATGACCATTAGTTGCTACTTTATTGGATATTCTGAAAGATCCAGGGGTTACAAGTTTATGATCCCACAACTAAGGCAATTTTTGAGATAAGAAATGCTCAGTTCTTTGATGATGTTGAGTTTGTTGGGAGAGAAAGGGTTACAGACTTTGTCTTTGAGAAGGAATATGTTGAAATTTCTCCAATTGTCATTGACAATGATCAGGTTTCTATCACTGACATTGTTCAAGAAACAACTCTGGATTAAGACAATGTCGTATCTCCCTCTCAAGGTCAACAAATTGTTCCAAAAGAACAAACTTTACAGCCTCAAGAACAAATGTCATTAAGAAGATCCACTAGAAAGAAGAGAAGTGCAATTTCGGATGATTACATCGTATTTCTCCAAAAACATGAAATTGACATTGGAATGGTTAAAGATGATCTGATCAACTTACGTCAAGCCATGGAAAGCTCTAACTCTCAAAGTAGCTTGATGCCATGAATGAAGAGATAAAGTCCAAGAAAGATAATGACGTATGGCGAAATTCATTGGTTGCAAATGGATATTTTAAACCAAGAGGGATTCGAAGGGTGATGTAGAAAGGTATAAGGCTTGTCTTGTCGCAAAGAGATTTACATAGAAAGAAGGCATCAATTATAAAGAGACTTTCTCTCCGATTTCTTCGAAAGAGTCTTTCAGGACTATAACGACATTGGTAGTGCATTTCGATCTTGAGTTACATGAGATGGATGTTAATATAGGTTTCTTAATGGTGATATTGATGAAACAATTTATATGGTAAAACCAAAAAAATTTGTATCGGTTTATGTAAAGCAAATGGTTTGTAAACTAATGAAATCAATCTATGGACTTAAATATGCGTCTCGTCAATAGTATTATAAGTTTCATCAATTGATCATCTCATTTGATTTTGAGATGAATTTGATCGATGATTGTATATACCACAAGTTCAGTGGGAGTAAGTATATTTTTCTGATTTTATATGTGATGACATATTATTTGTCAGCAAGATATAGACTTATTGCACAAAACCAAGAGATTTCTAGCAAAGAATTTTGAGATAAAAGATCTTGGTGACGCCACTTTTGTATTAGGAATTCAAATGCACCGAGATTGTTTTCGGGGTATTCTTGTATTATCACAAAAGACTTATATCGAAAAAGTACTTAAAAGATATGGCATGCAAGATTGTAAATCAGGTGACACCCCTGTGGCCAAAGGAACAAGTACAGTTTAGATCAGTGCCCTAAGAATGACTTGAAAATTAAAGAAATGTAGAAAATTCTTTATTCGTTAGCTATAGAGAGTTTGATGTATGCTCAGGTTTATACGCGTCCGGATATAGTATACATTGTTAGGATGCTAGGGAGATATTTAAGTAACCCGAGAATGGATCATTGGAAAGCAGCGAAATAGGTCATGCGGTATTTACAGAGAACAAAAGATTACATACTCAAATACAGGAGATCAAATTAGTTGGAGATCATTGGTTATTCTGACTCTGATTTCACGGGATGCCAAAATAGTAAGAGATCCACTTCAGGTTATATTTACCTACTTGCTGAAGGTGCCGTCTCCTGGAAAAGTGCTAAGCAGACACTCATAACTATTTTCACCATGGCAGCGGAGTTTATAACGTGTTATGAGGCATCAAATCATGGAATATGGCTACGTAATTTTGTTACTAGGCTGTGAATTGTGGACAATATAGAAAGATCACTTAAGATATTTTGTGACAATAAATCAGTTGTGCTGTATTCCAATAATAACAGGAGCTCGACGAAGTCAAAACATATAGAGATCAAGTTCCTGACTGTTAAAGAAAAACTTCGGAGTGGACAAGTTTCAATAGAGCATATTGGGACAAACTCCATAATTGCGGATCCGCTTACTAAGGGATTGATACCCAAGGTCTTTGATAAGCACACTGCTCATATTGGTGTAATGTCTTTTGAGGATATTTAGTTTCAGTAGGAGTTTATATTTTTGCTTTTCGTATTGGATACATGAACTGTTATTTAGGATATGGTTTATGGTTAAAGTTATTTTTGGTTATAAGGTTTATTTGGTTTATTATCTCTGAACTTGTTTAAAATGATCTCACTAAGATATTAAGGTGGACCAGTTGGAAATAACATGTTACAGATCACATCACATGTAATTTCTATGCTACAGATCCATGCTTGATTCATGTCATTCAGTTATATCGATATATGTAATCATTGATGTGTTTAGCTATAATGAAAGTAACGAAAGCCGCTTTGATCCTATATTGATATGATTGATGGACAAGATTGTTTGGAGATGCATTCAGTAATGATAACAAAATTTGAGTACTCATAAGGTCATGTTTAATGCACAATTAGAAGATGACACATATAGCCCAAGTGAGAAATTGTAAGAAATTTTAAACGATTGTGTAGGCTTATATGTGTAAATTATTGTGTATTGAATCAAAAGTTATCAAATTTAGTTAAACCCAGTTATTTTGGGTTTTAATGTATCCAATTAAAATGTGAATATTTTAGGTGTAGAGATCGGACCCAAGTTTCTAATTCTACGATGAGCCGAATTATGTCAAGGAACACTAATATATAAATACGGTTATAGTCTCCAAATCACACGTAAATGTATTACTCATTGTATTCTGTCTTCCATCACCAGAGAGAATTATGGACTGTGTGTAGATTTGGAAGACTAAACCGCAAGATTCAACTATTGTATTAATCATATCTGATTCAGGTACACTTTCACTATAGTTCTTGAATTTCTTGATGATCAAACATGAAAAATCCAGTGATTTTAAGGCAACAAATTCTCCTACATTGGCCACTTAGACGTTTCCAACAAGGGTTGTCAACAAATACTTGGATGAGAATTTTTAATAGATGAATGAGCGATTGTGATACTTTTCTAGATCAACGATTAAGTTAGTAATCCATCAAAAGTTAATAAAAGCATTCATTAGGAACCCTTTTTATCAATTGAGATTAAATTAAATATTAATAGAATAATACTTGATGAATGAATGATTGTGACACTTTTCTAGATCAACGAATAAGTTAGTAATCCATCAAAAGTTTATTAAGCATTCATTAATTACCCTTTTACCAGTTGAGATTAAATTAAATATTAAGAGAATAACATCAAAAGCATGTATTTTATTTTAAATATTTCTAAAAGGAATTAAAAAATTAAATACTTATTTTATGTACGATCATAAGATATTGCCCAATAATTTGGAAACCGTCTTCAAAATATGTTAGATCAATTTGATATAATATGATTTATGATTTAAAAAATTTGTAGACCACCCCACATGTTTACTCTATATGAAATTCGATTAGTTGATTAATAGTATATCTTCTTATTTGATCATCTTCAATTCAATTTTCACACTTATGTTAACTTGATACAATTTGCATTTTATCAACATGAAGAATGGAGGTTATATGAATTTTTAGACTACTAGTGGACAAGAAGTACGTGCCCCTTCGCTATTTAGTAATTAATTGAAAATAACGGGGCAAAATATTCTGTCTTGTCGTATGAGGTCTTTTCAATAAAATTAAAGCTAATCACTAGATCCCATTTATTGACCTGAGACTCATAAAGTAAAAGTCACACCTCGTGGGATCCCATATTAATACCTTTCAAATCGCTTTATTTCCTTATTAATTCAAAATAGGGCTGTGACACACACCCCGTACTACGTGCTGAACGTGGGTCCCCCATGTGAGGAGACTATAACATTCAATTCTAAGGGCAGTACAAACGGCTTGACCCTTGAAAATAAAGAGAGACAAAAGTGGAGCTTTCTTCAAATTAAATTTTTATGGAAATTACATTAGATGTCAAATTTTAGGTTTGTATTTACAAAAATATCACTTTTTTAAAGTCTTCACAAAATTGTCAATTTTGAAAATTTTTGCCCCTCTAAATGATCAAAAAATTTTCACCAAAAAAAAAAAAAAAAAAAAAAAAAATCCTAAACCCACTCTCCTCACTCATTCAATTTGCCCACCCCACTAAAATTGCTGTCGACGACCAGCGTGGAAATGTCCATCGTCGACGAAGACCACAAAAAATACAAGCGTAATCTATCATTCAAGTACTCGATTAACTATGTGGGTGGAATATAAGAATTTGGCTTGGGTCGCAGTCGAAGTAATCGATTTTTTTGGTAAACAAGTTTAACTCTTGACAGTCTCCGGTAGAAAGGTGATTTTTCTTTGAATTTTTATTGTTTTGATTTTTGTGAATTGGCAAAAATAAAAAATAAAAAAAAAAGAATTGGATTGATTTTGAGTTTAATTTGAATTTTTTTGGCTAGTTACATCACCAACACGTCTAATGGAGGGTAACATTCCCAGTCACTTCAGGACTATTTAAAGAAATTAGTGCATTTTATGATGGAGAAAGTGGGGGAGAAGATTAAAATGTCGATAACAATGGAAGTGTGCAATAAATGGTCATTTTGTAAGAAATTATGTATAGTATTTTTTAGTATGGGTGATTTTGATCACGTCATCTGCATACGTATAGCAATAGCATGTCCATAATGGATAACTGCAGTAGTGTATTTTTGGAAGCAATTATTGTTCTAAACTGTCGAGAATTACAGAGACCATCTGTCAGGAATAACATATGAACTGTCGGGACGTAATGTTGGTGTTTTGCTTGTGAGTTATTGTGTCATGGAAATCAATTTTCCATTTCGACAAATTGTCAGTCGAAGCTAACGGAACCATAATGATCGGCTAAGTTTATAATGAAAGATAATGTATTTATCCCGTTTGTGCTAATGTAACTGTAATGACCAGTACTTTGCTTGTGAAACATAACGACCAATTTTTTGTTAGCATATAATAATAACAACAAATTAATAACATTAGTTCGGAATGTACACTACATAGGGGAAACATTTCCGGGATTACATTTGGCAAGTACTTTTACCATCAATTTAAAATTTAACTGTTGCATATTTCAGCCGGAGGTATATTCAAGTTGGGGACTTTGAACTTCAATTCAATTTGAGTGCGGGGATTGTCCTTCAACCTTAACAAAAGTTCGGCTACGGTAATCCTTGTCCGCACCAAAATGAAAAGTGGTTTTGTCTCCTCTCCACTTCTATATGTCATCCGCATAAACAAACTTTTCCCTATGCGACACGATAAATCTCAAATGATTACTCACACCTGAAATGTTGAGATTACAACTGTAAAAATTCAGAATCAATATGTTGGCATTTAATAGCATGAAAGTGACACTACATAATACGTAAATCCGTACAATAGCAAAAGGTCAAACAAGGGTTTCCATTGTTTTGAAGTGTTCAAATTGACAGTAAAACTGTATATCTCTACAGTTTGTAAATGTCGGATTCGACATTTCAAACGTCTAACCCGACGGTTTGTAAACATCAAATTCGACAGTTGAAATGTCAAAAATGTCGAAAAGCAGGCGACAGTGGGTGGAACTCAGGCTTCTTCAGCACAGCACATTAAATATGGTCAATACTATTGAGGTACCAATGACAAAATGAAAAAAGTTAGATTGGCTTTTTCATTAAAGAGACATTTAATGAAAATAGTGTTTGGTTTGAATGGAAGAAATTACTTAAAATCTCAATGGTGATAATGACATTTTGTAATTTATAGAGATGGAGAAAAGTTAGGGTTTGTAGTTTATGTTTCATTTTTAAATTTCTTTTACCCTTTTTTATTAACAAAAATTCATATTAATCAATAAAATACATATTTATTCATTTTTTTCTAGTAGCTCACATTTGAGATTGATCAATAGCTTTTCTTGTTGCCTTGTTGATGAGGGAATGGAGATGATGAAAAAGAATGAGGGTTTCTACTCCTACGTGTGTGTGTGTGTATTTTTTTTTTTATTTTTTTTTTGAGATTTCACCCATTTTTTGATAAAAAATTCATATTCTACAATATAATAATCATATCTTCAATGTTAAAAATAAATAAAACAAATAATCACATCACACCATTAATTGCATTCAAATCAAACATTTATTGCTCATAAAAAGGTGTCAAAGGGTAAAATGGACATTTTACAGGAGAAAAGTGACATTTTTGGAAGAAATTGGTGCAAATGAAATTTTTTTGTGTATTTTTAATTTTAGTGACATTTATGTAAATTCCCCTTAAGTTTTTATATTTGAAGGCTACTCTAATTTGTAATGAGATGCGTGGATACGGTCCTTCCAAACAATTTTATTTACGACGGGGTTCAACAATATAACCAAACAATAAGTATTGGAACACATTGAATGATCAAAGAACTATTTAGCAATACTACTGACTACTGTTAAGTTTAATATCAATTTAGGTGGTATAACTAATGACATAAAATTATAGGTTCAATTAAATATAAAAAATTACGAATCATTCGATATGAATTATGATATGTTGACACTTACACTGATGTTCAACATCAATGTTACTAGGCTCCTGTTTGGTTTTGATTTTTCATGCAAAATAATCAATTTTTTGATCGTTACTTAGCCCCCGTTTGTTTTTCATTTTTGGAAGAATGAGAATGAAAAATATAGTTGTTACGGACTCCACACAAAAGATAGAAATTCAAAGTTGGCGGTTTAATGTGATGGATAACGATCATATTTTTAATTTTAATGAGGAAAGAATGGGAACCAAACAGGGGCTAATATAGTCAGCTGTTATTTTTGACTTATTGACTCACAGGTGAGACCTATTTTTTTCTAAGGCTAAAAAAATTAATTCTCAATCAGTACCAAACAGGCCTTAGATATCATTATTCTCATTAAACAAAAAAGCACACCATGTTGGACTTATATTATTAGCTTTGAAAGCACTTTATTTAGCCCCTATTTGATTCCCATTACTTGAAAATGAAAATGGGGGGAATAGTATTTTTTAAAAAAATGAGTGGTTGAAAAAAAAAGGAAAATTTTTCGATTTACGTATAATATTATTTTATGGAAGATTGTATAGTTGAAAATAAGAGAGAGAAAAATGTAATGTAATGTAATTTAATTTAATGGGATCAAACAGGGGCTTACTTATAATTGAAAAATGGAACTGTTTAATGTCTGAAAGAAACTTTAACTTGTATCAAAATTATCTTCCTGCGTCCCACTACAAGATAAGATGTGTGAATGCAATCTTTCCTATCCGCTTCTTACGCGTTATCGCAAATAATTCTATGAGCGTTGCTGGTTTACACTGAGGCCAATAGAAGGAGCTTCACATGATATAAAGAAGGTCCACCCCGTGGGACTATAACTTTTGTGTGCAAACTTAATGAATTTAGATTAAAATTTACCAAGCTAAATTTCTATATTCTAGTATACATCGAAAAGTTGTAAGATCCATAATTAAAATTAATTATTAACTTTAACTTAAATTTAAATCTAAATTTAAATCGATACCAAATATGGGCTAAACCTCGATGAAGATAATAAATCGTTCTAAATTATGGTACACTACAATAGAGACGTGTTCAAATGCTTTCTCCTTGACCTACCGTGTGTATATTGTCATGTCTTTGTCATAATAATTGTAGACTACGTTTTGCTTATCAAATCTTATCAAATTAGGTTTCAACATTATGGACGAAGATTCTACCAAAACGTGGTCTATTATATTTTAAAGTGTTAGGTTTTGTTAGATGCAAAATCTAGATCGGTGTGGAATAAAGGTCGAGCGAAGTCACCATGTTGATTGAATATGTTTGTGCTAATTATGATTGAAGTGGTGGCTAAAAATGCGATAGATTTAGGAGAAAGAAGATTATCATTGCAAATGCGATAAAAATCAGAGGCACGTTGTAGGAGATTGATTTGTCCATGTTATGACTTTCTTTAGGTTTTATTTTTTTATTTTATGTTAAAATTATTGGTTGGTAGAAATAGTAGTAAATAAATAGATTGTATTAGTATGTTCTAGAAAATGTTTGATAAAAATTAATATTTGGCTTTGATAATGAAATTTTATCATATAAAAAACTAGAACCAACATGCTAGTTCAATTTGGTTTTAGTTGAAATCGATTGGATTTTGGGTTTCACCTTGTTTGAGCCCCATTTTAGGAAAAAAAATTAATTTTTGAATAGTATATTGATGGAAAATGTGTGGTAAAATAATAAAGAAACATTTTGAATTTACGTGTAATATTATTTTATTAAAAATGTGTGGTTGAAATAACGTCAAAATAATATAGAAGAATGCATTTTTTATTTTTATTTTTTCCTAAAAATGGGGCTCAAATAAGCTGTTTATGACTAGAAACTAAGGATTTGTTTCAATCCTTTTTTTTTGGGAGAACATATTTTGTAATAATAATTTTTGAAAGAATCTGTGGTCGAGAAGTGAAAAAAAAAAATTAATTTAAGTGTAAAATATTTTATTGGCTAAATATGTAATTAAAAATGAGTTTAGAAATGGTTCTGATTGAATTCTAAATTTTAGCTATAAAATTAATTTTATTTCGGATCCAAAAATATATTTCATATTCTTTCAAAGAATCATTACTTATATAAACTTATTTTATTTAGATCCTCTTTGGCGTAAAAAAGTTTTAAGAATTATGCTACTTGTACGTAAAAATAGTATATAGGAGATTACATAAAATGATGCGGAGGGAAAAAATTAGATGAAAAATTGACTATATTTTAAATCGACAGATGATATAGTGACAAGTAGTATTATTTAATTCATTATGTAAAACTCGATGTACATGTAATAATATTCAAGTTTTAAATAGTGATTTTTAGAAAAATGTGTAGTTAAATAATATAAAAACTTTTGGTATATATGTATAATATCTTATTGTGAAAACGTGTGATTGAAAATGACTCTACAGTAAACAATAAAATAAATTAAAGAACGACAAATAGGCATTTAGAATAAGTGAGAGTTTATTATTTAAAATATTAATATCAAATCATGTCGGTAACCCGCATGTCTTGAACTTTCGGAGTAATTGTCATCGGACCCATCGCTTTAATTAAGAATGTGCTTCTAGAAGTACATTAGCGTGATTGATGAGGTAATGAGTTGATCAACTCAATTTATTTAAATTTATAGTAAGTTGATTTAGTCTAATTCAACTCTCTAATTAGGTAACGTAAGATTGTGGATACTCTTATATTCAAGTATAACTCGCAACTATAAGTTTACTAAAACAATATTATTTCAGTGTACATATAAATTTATAGTAAGTTGATTTAGTCTAATTCAACTCACTAATTAGGCCTATTTGAATCCCGAAACAAAAGGATCAAAACCTTCCACGCCCCACGTCGGATTTCCATTATTTTTTTATTAAAATGAAAAATATGAACGTTATCCATCACATCAAATCACTATATTTGACTTTTTATCTCTTGTGTGGGGTTTATAACGACTATATTTTTCATTCTCATTTTTACAATAATGTGGCTCAAACGGAGGCTATAATATTTTAAATCAAAAAAAGTTGCTAAATAATAAATATATTAGTTCTATTTTATAGAACTTAGAAATAATTTGCTAATGATATTGATTAAGTTAATATATATTAATATTATAATACACTTTATATGATGCTAGAAATAAGTTTAGTATAGCAAAAAATTGATAAAAAAAATTAATTTAACAATACGTTTAATGAATTTATAACTTTTATCAATTTTTCAATTACATATATTTAGCTGCTGTTTGGTAAGAATTAAAATTTAGATTTTAATATAATTTAAGTCAATAAATAATTTTAACAACATATTTTATGAAATTCACAATTTTTTAATCACACATTTTATATATTTTTATCAAAATTTACTAAAAATTTGATACTAATCTTCATCAAATAACGACTTAGAATAATTTTTATTAAAATTTATTAAAAATTTAACTTTTAACAAAATCCAAACGGTGGTAAATATCTCCTCGCTTATTGTTTCCATATGTCAATCATCTTTTGACTCCAGTGTCTTATCACTAATTACGTAGTCAACTACAAAATTATTTGTAAGTATAAACTGTCTTCAAAAAAAGCACTTATAAGGAAATTTACACGGGATAGGTTGCCTGATTATCACATAAATGCTTATGAAACTCCACAAATAGGACATTTGACAAGATTTAAAAACGGAATATGCTACTTGTATATCAATCTGTTCACCCCCCTCACATGAAGGACGACTCACTTCGAATAAATTAATCTCGTATTTGTTACAAATTAAAATCTAGATTTTAAGGAGGTATCCTCAATTACTATTGTGATGAATTTTAAAAATTATTTCAAATTTAGTTGTCTTCAATTGAGATTTTAATGAATTTTAATGAAATCCATTAAAATTTAGGTGTCCTCAATCGAGATTTTAATGAAATTCTTTAATATTTATGTATCATCAATATTCAGTGGATTTTAAAATTTTCATTAATAGAAGAGTTTTAAAAAATTTGGATGGATTTCAAACTTAAAAATAAATATTATCAAATCTTTTGAAATTTCACCATATTTGATGAAATTCTTATGAAATTTGTAAGAATCTAGTTAAATTCACGAAATTCATTAGAGTTCATCATCTTTTAAAATTCATTAAAATTTTAATTGAAAACACCCACATTAATCTAAGTCAAAATTTACAATTATTTTAATCACATATTTTTATGGGATTTATAATTTTCAACAATACATTTCAACAACTTTTATTAAAATCTACTAAAAAACGATTTTAATCCCCCACCAAATAAGGGATTAACTTCGTCTTTAAATCAAGTATATATACCTCTGCAATTATAATTCATAGCCTCAAGAGAAATAAGAAAAATGGCTTCTTCCCCATGTAGTTATATTTCCCTTCATGTCAAAGGGACACACAATCCCAGTCCTCCACCTCGCCCGCCTCCTCCTCCACCGCGGCGCCGCCGTCACCCTCTTCACTACACCGGCTAACCGGCCCTTCATCTCTACCGCTCTTTTCGACACCACAGTATCCATCATCGACCTTCCATTCCCGCAAAACATCGATGGCATACCTCCCGGCGTGGAAAGTACAGATAAACTCCCTGATATGTCCCAATGGTCTCGGTTAGCCATTGCTGCAAAACTCATGAAACCCTACTTTGAAAAGGCCTTAAATTCTCTCCCACGCATTAGTTTCATGATTACAGATGGATTCCTGGGCTGGACACTGGAGTCAGCCCAGAAATTTGGCATCCCAAGATTTGTTTATTACGGCATGAGCAATTTTTCCATGGCTCTTTCATTTGCTGTAGCTCAATCTCGGCAGCTTTTTATAGATATGGGATCGGATAATAAAAAATTATTCACGATTCCAAGTGTTCCTAGGATTAAATTTTCAAGAAATGATTTTGATGCTGTGTTTGTAGATCCAGAGTACCAGAATACAGAACATTCTGAATATGTCTCGGAGCAAATTCAAGCAACGGGGAAAAGCTATGGTATAATTGTTAACAGCTTCTACGAGCTGGAATCAGTTTACGCTGATTACTGGAGTAGGGAAATCGGTCCGAAAGCATGGTGTGTTGGACCGCTTTGTCTGTCGGCGCCGCCACCACAAAACAAGGCGGAAAATGGCCAAACACGGTCGTGGATTCAATGGCTTGACGGAAAGCAAGAAGAAGGAAAACCAGTTCTGTATGTGGCATTCGGGTCACAAGCAGATATATCAAGAGAACAAATCAAGCAGATCAAAATTGGGTTGGAAAAATCTGGCGTCAATTTTTTGTGGGTTGTTCGGAATAAGCAAGCTGAAGATGATGATGGGTTTCAACATCGGGTGAGAGACAGAGGACTGCTGGTGAAAGAATGGGTTGATCAGAGGGAAATTCTTGAACACTCTAGTGTTCAAGGATTTTTAAGCCACTGCGGATGGAACTCAGTAATGGAGAGTATATGTGCACATGTACCAATTCTGGCATGGCCGATGATGGCGGATCAACCACTGAATGCAAAGATGGTGGTGGAGGAGATTGAAATTGGACTGAGGCTTGAGATTTTTGATGGTTCTGGGAATGGTTTTGTGAGCTGGGAGCATTTGGAGAAAATGGTGAAAGAGTTGATGGAGGGAGAGATGGGGAAGAAGGTGCGAAAGAAGGTGAAGGAGATCGGAGGCGCCGCGGCAAAAGCAGTTGCAGAAGGCGGGTCCTCTTGGAAGGCATTGAATGAGCTCATAAATGAGTTGCATGCAGAAACGGTCAAGTGAAGAACTATGTTTGGTTTTATTTATCATAAAGTATTTAATTTTGAGCAGTGCTGTAATTTTTATTTAGTTATTTTTATAATAATATTTTTCATAATTAATAATAATTAGCTTCATTAGCTCATCATTTTTCAATAAAAAGTAATTATTTTTAATTTTTAATTTAACTAAAAATTAAAAAGTAACTAAAAAATACTTAATATTCCATCGATCCCATTTATATAAGTTGACTTTGTTTTTCACACAAATTAAAAAATTTTATTTAATGTTATTGAAAAATAATTTTTTATCAAAAACTTTTCTAATTTACCCTTATTTATATTTGTACAATTTCAAGATTAAGTGAAAAAAATTAGTTATAATTAAATAAGGGTATATTTTTAAATAAACAAAATAAAATATTTTCAATAAAAAATATGACTATATAATTGAGATAAGAAAATATAAAAAGTCAGCTTATATAAATGAGGAGTAGACGGATTTAAAGATGATTTCAATTTTAGATCACTGCAATACTGTCAGGCTCTACTATTTATTAAACATGAAAATGACATTTTTAGAAATGGTTACAATAACTAATGGCTATTGAAATTGTATAAGGCTAATTTATCATCATCCGCTATATTCAGTAGCATGAGAATTGTTGGTGGGAAAAATTATGATCAACAAATTCCTCTCATAGAGTCGGAATTTTGTCCCCCCCAAACTATCTAATTTTGACGCTCAAACTGAAGCAAGAGGAGAAATGACTATTTGAGAGGGATTTGTTGATCATAATTTTTACCGCCAACAATGGGCACAATCTGTGAAAATTTGAACAAAGAAAACCACGAATCAATCTATTGAAATTGAGAAACCTTCGAAATTTACAAAAATCATTCAAGCGTAGGTGAATCTGGAGTAGGTAAGTTTGTCGGAGGTTGGAACTAAGAATGTCAACTTTAATCTAGTTAATATGAGAATGAGTTTAAAGCCGCGATGAAGGAATACTGAAGTAAGACATCAAGAGAATCTATCCCCTGCTTAATGCCATAGTCTACGAAAAAAGTTGGTAGCTGAAACCATACAAAAAATGGCTGAAGAACTCAACTCATTAATAGTGGATCATGCTGCTCTATGTGCAAAAATAAGGATCTTGGAAGGCTGGCCTACTGAATGAGGTACAGTTTTAGAAACTTTCTGGAAGACAGGTAATCAACGATCTCTATCTTCTTCAATTAAATCTATAGAACCTAAAAGTGAAATTCATGTCATTTAGAGGAGGTAATAGTTATCCAGGCAATAATAGTTGGAGAATGATTTCACCATATGCCCCTAGACAATGGAAGTACAATGAATGTGTTATATGAAGAAGCTTTTGATTGAATGCAGAAATATAATCCCTATTATTTTTTGTGTCAGAGCTCGCTGCTTCGCCAGAAGCGACCTAGTCCTTCACGAACCAGGCACTTTGTTAGCAAAAGTAGGAGAGGAGCCCGGGCATAGAACATGTAAACATAACTATCTTTGTTCATCAATCGTATGTACCATTTTACACGAGCACATGATATCCTTAAAATATAATTAAGGAATTTTGCTCTGAGATCATGAAAGTAATACAAGAGAAAGAGCCATAAAAGCTCCCCAAGAAAATATAGTTGTTGTGGTCAAAATGAGTAATCTCTAAAAGAAACTTAAAATCGATGACTTAATCGATCCCTGCATAGCTAACTATATGTCTGAGGCTAATATGATCGAAGAACTGAAATGTTTGTCTGTTAATTCTAAAGATGCAAGAAAGGATCTAAAAACCAAAAAAGAGTTGAGGGAACTTATAAAAGGTTTGCTGAAAAATTTCTTGATAAAAAACCTAGATGTGTTTGCTAGAAACATGCTGACATGTTGGGAATAGATTCTAATGTGGCATGTCATGCATTGAAAATTGATCCCAAGATAAAACCTAAAGTGTGAAGGAGGTGGCCAATGAGTGTTGAGAAGTTTGACGCGTTAAAAAACAAAGTACACAAATTGCTAGAAAATGGATTTATCCACGAAGCGCAATACCCAGTTTAGATATGTAATCCAGTCTTAGTACCAAAAAGTAACGAAAAGTAGAGAACATACCAAGATTTCACGGACTTCAATAAGGTGCAATTCGAAAGACAGCTTGCCACTCCCTAAAATTGATTTGTTGGTGGATGCAACCACAGAACATGAACTATTAAATTTTAGGTATATATATTCAAGATATAAACAGATCCCCGTGTATGGATCGAAAGAGGAACACACCACCTTTGCAACAAGACTGGGGAGCATACGTTTATAAGGTAATGCCTTTTGAACTAAAGAACGATGGAGTTACTTATCAAAAGCTAGTAGACAAAATATTTCCAGATCAGTTAGAAAAAATGATGGAATTATATATCGATGATATGCTCTTTAAAAACCTCTAAGCTGAGAATCACTCAAAACATTTAGAAGAGGTTTTCAACATATTACAAGAATATAGAATGAAACTCAATTTGCTAAAGTGCACCTTCGGAGTTAAATTCGAAAAATTTCTAGGATACATGGTCAATTAGTGAAATATCGAATTGAACCCCGACAAAATTTAAGCTCTTATTAAAATGCGGTTCCCGAAAAAGTCAAAGGAAGTACAAGAATTAATTGGAAGGATCTTGTTTTGAGTAAATTTTTATCATAAGCAATAGACAAATATCATCAATAAAATGCATACCAACAAAGTTGATTTATTACTTATAATTCTATATTTCGATGATATTATGTTTGGCTCTCTCATTGATTCTCTTGCTCATGAATTTGCCGAATGTATGAAACGTGAATTTGAAATGAGCATGGTTGGAGAATTAAGTTACTTTCTTGGCCTTCAAGTGAAGCAAACAACTATGAACTGTTTATCCGCCAATCTAAGTATGCCAAAGACCTAGTTAAGCGATTTGACCTTGACAGTAAAAAACACACAAAGATACCTATAAGCACGAGTGCTAAGTTAGGTCAAGATCCAACGGGCAGAAGTGTTGATCAGACAATGTATAGGAGTATGATAGGTAGTTTACTCTATCTTACAGCCAGTAGACCTAAAGCCTTCAGTGTTGGAGAGTGTACGCGATTTCAGGCAGATCCTAAGGAATCCCATTTAAGTGCTGTGAAAGGTACTATTAGGCATATCAATAGGACTGTAAATCATGGGATCATATATTCCAGAGAGTCAAATCTTGATCTCATTAGCATTCTGACACAGATTGGGCTGGAAATGCCGATGATAGGAAGAGTACCTTGGGTGGATGCTTCTATGTTGGTTCCAATCTTGTGTCATGGATGAGTAAGAAGCATAACTCAGTTTCTTTGTCTACAGCTGAGGCAGAATACTTTGCAGCTGGTAGTTGTTGCACTCAATTACTTTGGATGAAGCAAGTGTTGATTTTGATTATGGAATAAATCAGGGGACCATGACCGTCATTTGTGACAACACAAGTGCTATAAACATCTCTAAAAATCCTATTCAGCATTTTAGGACCAAACACATTGACATTCGTCATCATTTTATTCGAGAGCTAATTGAGTCCAATGTGGTATCCCTAGAACATATCTCTACAGAAAACCAACTTGCTGATCTATTCACTAAACCTTTAGATGGGCTGAGATTTGAGTCACTTCGAGGCTGTCGACATTTGTGTCCCTCCTTGATCATCTTCTTCAATGCATACATGTCTTGTTTTCTTTCAGTAGTTCATTTTTGCACCTTAGCATTGGATGTTTCATGTGATATACCTTTATCTCTGTTCTGCAATTTTAATTCTTAAATTAAAAAATAAAAAAATTTTGGAACTGGTCTTTATTTGTCTTGTTTGCATTGTGGTTGTTCACTTGGACTTGCAATTCGGGGATCAAATATGCATTTAATACATGATTAACTTCTAATTCCCATCACTTATATTAAGTCTGTGTAGAGTACTTAGTATATGTCACTTCTTATTTTATCTACATAGCACATACCAGGACCATGTGAGTGAGTCTTGACCGCAAAATGTGAGACTTGGGATGGCTATCATCTGTTGTTGAGTTGACCTTGGGTTTGAATTGATCTTAGACTAGATGACCTTACTTCTGGTGTGTCTCCCAAGTGATCCTAAAGAATTTTATTTATTGCATTACATCTTATACCTATCTTCGTAGTCTAGTTGCTCGAGCAATTAAGTTTGAGGGGTTTCTTATAACCCGGTGCCCTAAAGTCAACTGGTTTGGGAGTCACTGACCCAACGCTCGTTACAGGGATCTTCTTAGTAGCTTAATAGAGATAGGATTGCACATAAGATTTATATATTTTTTTTAAAAAAAATTTGCGGGTCCTTGATGACAGGAGGAGAAAGAGCATTTTGACATCGTGTTTAAATGAATTATAGGTCCTAATGACATTGGATTTGACTTTCGAACATCTAAGTATAGACTCATAGTGCTATGATTTAGCTGTCCCTTCTCACAAATTTCAGGTTTGAGCCTTCCTTACATGGAATTAGTGGCACGTTTCACGTGAGGTCACATATACAATTTACTCCATCCAAACTTGATCTCGGTGTGTGGTGTATTGTTTCAAATCATTGCGCATGCCATATTTGTTTCAAATCATTATGGTTTTTCAAAAAAAAAAAAAAATTAAGTTTTTAAATGGTGGTATTTTTCAAAATTTCGAAAGTGGTGCTAAATTAAAAATTACTCAAACTAATTCTTCTTTTCTGTTATTTCGCGTTTGGGTGCTATTCTCGCTCGAGTCTCGCTACACCTCCGCTCGAGCGACAATAGCAGTGTACCTTTCGTTTGCTTCTCGCTCGAGTCTCGCTCGAGCAACAGTGAGTCCTTTTTTGTATTCTCGCGACAGAACTCAGCCCCATTTTTTCTTTTCCTTTCATTTCCCTCTCGAATTCTTCTTTTCCACGACAATCTTGGTGAACTTTCTTGCATTTCTTGCTAGAGTTCGCGGTTTGCACCACAATAAATCATCTGTGACTCACATTTTCCTTCCATTTCTTGGTAATTTATCTCACAAACCCTAAGTTTTTTTCAATTTTTTTGTTTTCTCTTATTTTGTTGCACATTTTACTTTTACCTTCTATCCTCGATATGTGGGTTATAGGATTCACTGCTATGTATATTTGCATACTTCATTGGAATTGACATGGATTTGCATTTTTTTTTCCTTATGTGAGGGTTTTGGATTTATATATATATATATATATATATATATATATATAAAGCTTTAGAATATGAGTTTCTATTGTTATATTAAAGTGTTTTGTCTCCTCCCCAAGGTAGCATTGACAAGCGGGTGATCCCTGTCTTGTTTTTCCAGCTAGCTTTTTTACGTGGTACTCAAATTCGATTTTTGAGAGCCGGTTGAGCTTTCCCCTTTCCCATTGTGACTTCCATTCTTGTTTTCTAATAGAGGGAAAGCCACTCTAGAAAAGCCAAACGGTGTAGCTCCTACTCCTAAAAGGCAAAGGGAATAGAGCGATTGTTCCAATCAGAGAAGCCTGCCCCAACTGTGCATCGAGAAGTTCGTCTAAGGGAAGTGAGCCGAGGAAAGGCAATGAAGGTTCGATTCCGTGTTCGGGTGGGTGGAAGCCCTGGGCTGCGTAGAGAAAGGATAATAGAATTGTGAAGCCAAAAAGACCTACTTTCCTAAAATGAGAGCTTTTGTCGATACGCTCTTCCCCAGTCGTGTTGAAGAAGCTGGTATTGGACCGCTTATATATATATATATATATTTTTTTTTTTTTTTTGGCGTATGGGTACAAGTGTTTTAGATGCTACATTATTAGGGTCTGTTTGAGATATGGTGGTTGTGTAATGGGGTGGTGTGTTTGTGTTTAGTTTCACTTATTTCAATCTTGCCTACAACGTGCTCAATGTTTTGCTTCTTTTACATTATCCTTCGCCATTTATCATTTTTTTGCATCCATCTATTGCGGTTGATGTCTTCAGCATTTCTATATCCTTTAGTCATTACCTTGCACATGTATGTGTTAAGTTCCGCATAGGCTTCATGACCTTCAGTTTGTTCCCTTCGTCCTCTCGTCATGTTACCTTCTTTTAGGTCATCCCTTCGAGCTCCTGCAGTTTGTGTCGTGCGGCCTTATTTGTGCCTTGTTTGCGTCGATTTGCATCATGTGCGCTTCACTTGGCGTGTTTTTGCACCTTTCCTGCTTTGTCTTGAGTCACGGTTAATGTTTGGGCTTTGTAGCTTTTCGATCATACATCTTGTTCCTTTTAGGTGTTTTTTATCCCTTGATGCTATATTCTATATCTTCCATTACATTTGGCACCTAAGAGAGCTAGGACTGCTACTTAGCCTACTAGTGGGTCGACATCCTACAGTCGGTCTAAATTTACTGCTCAAGAAATCTTTGGGAGTCAGTTCTCATTACGTCAGTCCTAGTAGAGCGTGAGGTCACTCTATCTGACCTACCACCTGACCTAGTAGCCATTTCTACCTCTCGGGGTTGGAAACCTTTGTTGATCGATTTAAAACCCCCACCTAGTCTCCTAGTTCAGGAATTCTATGCTAACATCCATGATGTCAGCGGGTCATCCTTTAGGGTGTTTCTTCGAGGTTAGACGATTAGGATCACTCAAGATATTATCTCTAGCACTATTCATATTCCTCGAGTTATTCATCCTGTTTACCCGTATTTGACCGTCGATACTCTTCCTGTGACTCTCTTGTTCAGTCCACATTGTTTAACAGTCCTTTGGGTGTTGGTCCATAGGCGATCTGCACTAGATCCCTTCCTACTGACCGTCAAATTTTGTTATGCATTGTGTGTACGAATCCATGGTCGGTGTCCCAAACTTCCACGTCTATGCCCTGTTGCATGGTGATTCAATTGACCTTCCCACCTTCACTATCAGCACATTCTGCTCACATTCAGGGTCCCAGGTCATAGGATTGGCCTCCCTTATGCGTGTTTGATCCACCGTTTGGTAACATCACTTGGGGCTTCATTTCCTGATGGGGTGTCCCGATGGGCTCTGCGTCCCATATGCCATACTACAATCTATCAGAGTCAGTCTCATGGTACTCTTCTGCTTCTACTATACATTTTGACCCGACGGTGCCAGCTGATCCCATTGGTGACCTTCTAGCTGATTTCTCAAGCTATTCCTCCGTCTCATTCGGATATTCCTACGTCGACTGGAGATATCCCTTCTTTGCCTACTTCTGTTCCACCTCCTGTTCAGCCCGCTCTGGCTCTTGCCTCTGTTGACCCATCTGTGGCACTTATAGGTCAGATGTCGATTTTAGTTGAGCAGTAGGCCTGTATGATGGCCGAGATTACACAGCTGCGAGCCACATCCGAGCGCCACACTGTGGAGTTTGCTACATTTTGGGGAGCTATTGCTTATGTCCAGCGAGGTATTTGGTGAATGCGCGAGCACTAGGATTATGAGACTAATGACAGGGACGACGGAGATGATGGTGCTGCTTAGTTGCTTAGGGATCCCCTTGTCATTTCTGACAAAAAGGTAGAGTAGCAGTTTGTAGTTTTTTTTTTTTTTTGGGATTTGTAATGATTGATACACTACTTTTGCTAGATTAAGTTTTGATGTTTTGCAATATTAATGTATATTTTTTGTGTTTTAACTTACATTGATATTATATCTTGATCTAGCTTATTGGTATGCTATTCATGACTGTTTATCTTTATTATGTTAACTATTTCTGCTTCTTGTACTTTTACACTGGGTATGTAAGTTGTGATTTCAGAAAACAGGTTGAAAGAAGACAAGACAACAGTCAGTTGAATCAGTGTTTTGGGTCGTCATTGTAGTTCATGTTAATGTAATACTGTTTTGTCACAAAATGTCAAAGGGGGAGTTTTTTAGATTTTGTGTTGGCAATTCTGTGATCAAAAGGGTCAAAATGCAATTGTTTAAAAGTTTGGGGTCAATTTGTCAATGTTTAAAGGTTAGGGGTAAAATTGTACATGTGTAAAAGATGGGGGACCAAGTTGCAATTTTGTAAAAAAATTGTTAGGTTTTGAGATTGTAGTAGGGCAAGATGTGTCATTGAAATTTTGCTAGCTGCTCGCCAAGTGGTCGCTCGAGCGTCAAAAGCAAAAAGTCCTTCGCTCTCTCCCCTACTTCGCTCAAGCGAAATAGCGTTGCTCGGTTTTCACTCGAGCGACGGTATTGCCTAGAAAACCCTATTTTCCTTTTTTCGAGATTTTGACCCGACCCAAATGACCCAATACACTTCCAATGAAATATATTGCGCTGAATTTCAGATGCATTCTTGAGGATTGAATATTGACGAAAAAATTCTATACAACTTGAATCATTCATTCAATCCCATATTCAACTAGCGCAATCACTGAAAAACATCAAACCCACCTTCATCAAACACTACAACACAATCTTCCAGAGTATTTATTAATTATTGAAGATCAAGGAAGGAGATCGGGGTTCTGATCATGAGAGAACGGGAAGTTCTCTTGAATTCACAGGAGATAGAGGAAAGCAAGAGCCGAGAATTGGTGTAGCACGCAAATCCAGGAGGGCTAGGAGTTGAGAGTTGGTACAGGATCACGTACTCCAGGAGGGCTTTGAGAAAAATTCAATCAGGAGGTCAGAAAAATCATGATGGATTGAATCTGATGGGTTGTAAGTTATAATTTCGTTTATAGTGGATTCCTACTGGCTTGGTCACGGAGTTTTACCCACATTGGGGTTTCTCCATCATCAAATAATTGTTTCTTTTACTTTCCTATATTTTATTTGTTACTGGTATTTCAACATAGAATAGTAAAGCATGTGAACTGATCTGGACAAATTAATATTTGTGACTTGTTGCAATTATTAATTAATAGAAGAAAAAAATTCCGTGAAACACCTATTCACCCCCTCTAGGTATTGATTGGGTTGAACTATGTTATTTCACTAACTTTCAGAGTTTCACCTTCATTGATATACCTATACCATTTTCAATTAAGAGTACTCGAGGAGATAATGTTTCTCTTCAAATCTAGAACTTATCTTACATCACTAAATGTCGGAACTGTCCCATCAAACATCTTAAGTCCAACCTTACAATACTAGCTGTCTTATAAGGTGTATTGTATTCCATCATCACAACACCTTTTCTAACTATTTCATATGTTGTAAACCAATCCCGATTATAACAGATATGAAAAGTACAAGTCGTATCAAGAATCCAATCATCCTCAAGTTTGGATTGGTTGTCAAAAATAACCAAGAGATTTTAATCACTATAGTCATCTCCTACAAAACTCACTTCATCAGAATTACCTAGTTGTCTTTTTTGATCTCCAGCAATCGATTTATCCCTGTTCTGCCGCCTATGAATCTTTCTTCACACGCCCATTTTTCTTGCAATAATAACAGACTTTATCACTATTATTAAACTTAAACCTATCCCTTTCATGACCATCAAAATTCTTCTCATAAACAACAAGACCTTTTGCTTGGGCTTTCGATTCGATGACTAGCTGCTTCACATTCTCCTTAGAATTAAGCGCATCATAAACTTTGTTAATGGTGAGATATCTAGACTATACAAGATGGTATCCCTGAATGTCATATATGAAGTGGATAATGAACATAATAAAATCAACTCTATATCTCCTTCATCGTACTTGACCCATATAGTCTCCAAATCAATGACGATTTCCTTGAATACAAATAGACGATCATCCAAATATCCACCTTTTGCCATGCAATGAGAATATAAAACACTACATCAAATATAGTTTGTTGGTTAGACTCTGAGTCATGCATTACTGCTCCAATCTCAACCATAATATGTCGGCATTTTTCTTCTTTAACACATCCTAAAAAATTTGATTTGAAAAATGGAGATGCATTTGTAATAAAGCCTTTCGATCCTTACATTGCTTCTTCTCCAGTGTTAAAGCTGAGGACATCTTATCCAACCCAAATAGAGGATCATTAAAATTCAATTGCATGAGAACTGCTCACATTTTAATCTACACAAAGAAAATTTGATACTGCAATCCAAAAGCGAAATTTCAAACTTTATCTTGTCATCCCAAAACAATTAAATCTTGTCCTGAGTTGATCAAAGCTCGGTCTAATACAAAACCAAACTAACTCTCCCAGGAACTTCAATCTTTAGCTCTGATACCACTTGCTAACACGAATGGTACGCACGCTGATACCACTTGTTAGATATCGAGTCAATTAAAAATGAAATAATGGACAAAATGAAAATTATAACAATCACAATAACATAAAATTTACATAAAAAATCGCAGATAGAGGTGGAAAATTCACCTATATCAAAAGTAAGAAGTTATAACATGTTATGTTCTCACTCGCCAAATATGGGTAATACACCACATATTTATATGTAACAGTCCTAACATATTAGGAGAATTAATGCAAGAAAAGTTTAATATAGGATGAAATCCTAATATAATAGATAAAACAAATAATGGAATATTAGAGGCTTAATTGAAGTCCAAAAACTGCTAAAATTACAAAACCTTGGTTTCCTCAGGTAACATTGCCACTTGAGCAAGAAAGTTGGCGTCCAGTGAGCGGTCAGTGCTCAAGCAAGAATTCTCACTACTAGTGAGCGGTGGAGGCAGTGCTCAGAAGCTACAGGCACTTCATCTCGAGATAAAAATTCCAAAATGCTCCGAATGGTGCCTAAATGCTCGAATCCTGGCGCTTGGGTGCTCGATCTTTATCCCCCAAAAAATTCGTTGTCTAATTTTTGTCTTATTTGACTTATTGTAGTCTTCTACTTCTTCAAGACTTCTGTAAGTAAAATATATGTTATATTTTTACTTAATATTTATTTATCGACCTGCTTAAATTAGAATGACTTTTAAGTGTCACAACATGTGCTAAATGTATGTTCAAAAGTAATGTCCTAAGACAAGGTAAGCCGGTTAGTCATGATTGAATTGGTGCTACTGGTTAACAAAGTCCTGGCTGTGGTCCTATAGGTTACCTAAACCCTAAATGAGGTAAAACTCTTACTTACCTTATAGCAACATATACATGAGTATATTTTTACCATCTTGGACAAGGTTGATTGGTCAAGTAATTTAATGAAGAAAAGATTATTTTAACTAATAAAAACTTTCCTTAATTTAATAATTGACCATATCAACCATATTTTATTAGCTTATTATCCTGCATAACTACTTTATTTTAGGTAAAAGATGTTTGAGTCTTGTGGAAGTCTTTACATAAGTGAAGAGGATCATTAAGCAATGAAAAGTTTTGAAAGAAAACATTTTGACATCCGAAGGACTTGCAATTCCATGTTTAGAAGCATTTTGATATACTCTAGTCAGTTTTTGACCGACTGGAGTTGTGTTGAAATATCTTGAAGCACAACCCTTGTTCTTCAACAGTATAAAACATAACGTGAACGGCATAATCCTATAGGAAGATTGGTGTGATTGAAGATTGGTGAATCTTAATGTAAGTAGTTGTTGTGACCAAATACAATAGTGAAGTGGTGATAAAGTCAAGACCGATGTATTAATTCCACTTCTCCAACAAATCAAAAGGAATAAGAAAAATGAGGGAGATGTTCTTCATATACTTTTGATTGTTTTAGTTAATTTTACAAAATTACTAAATCGAGACGGTTGTATTTTTGTATCTTGAATAATATATTAGTTTACCATGCTATATCTATATTCTTCTTTAACTCTGAGGGATAGCTCAGTGGTTAGGCTTTAGGTTTCTTCCCCAATGGTCACCAGTTTGAGTCCCCTCAGGGACACTGAGGTGGGTATCAAACTGTAAATTTAAAGGTTTCGTGGAATTAGTCAAAGTGAACGTAAACTAGCCCAGACATCGACGGTCATCAAATATACATATAGAACACAAATAAGTTAAGAAAGTTTTGTCAAAACTGTCTATATGAAGTCTTGACTGACCTGCATACTCTATTGAGTCGTATAATTGAGATTAATTGGTTGATTACCTAGGTTTTAATATTTACAACTTCTTCAAAACAAAAATCTAATTCCAAAAATTTTTCCAATCAAGTACTTAACAAGAATTCGGATCATACCAAAATTCTAACAACTTCTTCAAAACAAAAATCTATTACCTAGATTTTAATATTTACAACTTCGTCAAAACAAAAATTTAACTCCAAAAATATTTCCAATCAAGTACTTAACAAGAATTCAGATCATACCAAAATTCTAACAGATCGAGTAAACAAATCTAAAGAATTTGTCTAGATTCCCAACAATGGTCACACACGTGGGGTCCTGTAGAAGTTACATTCATGAGACCTTCTGTCCAAATTGTTTTCGGCCCATGAAGTTCTTATAACAAATTTTGTTTTAGTTGATTGCATTCATGTTGAGGTGAAAGCAAAAATAGCTATTTCAGTGCCAAGTGACAGATTTGCGCGTACCATATGGACATTTTCTCAAGGAAAATAGATTCTTGATCGACGGGGAATAGGAAGTTTTTTTTTAAAATGAAGTGTGAGTAATGAAATATATTTTTTTGTTGAGTGAGTAAGAATAATATGGTCAAAGTTCACTGAGCATTCGTTGAGAACATTCTTATTGATGTGGAAGCATTTAATGCCATCTGAGTGTCAAGTTCATTGGCCGTAAGGAATTTTAAACGACCGTGTGGGCTTATATGTGTAAATTATTGTGTATAAAATTAAATGCTATTGAATTTGGTTAAGCCAAATTAAAAGTGATCCAATAAGATTTCGGTATTTTGGTCTGTAGTGTATCCAATTAAAGTGCAGGTATTTTATGTGTAGAGACCGGGCCCAAGTTCCTAATTCTATAATGGGCCAAATTAGGTCAAGGGGCACTAATATATAAATACGATTACT
The DNA here is from genome assembly GCF_002742605.1 of Olea europaea var. sylvestris. Classification (NCBI taxonomy): domain Eukaryota; kingdom Viridiplantae; phylum Streptophyta; class Magnoliopsida; order Lamiales; family Oleaceae; genus Olea; species Olea europaea. The sequence goes on along the minus strand of NC_036250.1, from coordinate 16,571,627 downwards.
GTTCCCAAATCACACATACGTGTATTGCTCATTCTATTCTACCTCTCATCACCATAGAGAATTACAGGTTGCGTATAGATTTGGAAGACTAAACCGCAAGATTCAACTATTGTATTAACCATGTCTGATTCAAGTACGCTTCTGCTATATTTGTTAAAATTCTTGATGATTCAACATGAAAGATCCTGTGATTTTAAGGTAATAAATTCTTCTACAAGTGATATCAGAGCCTTTTCACGTTGAATCATTGAGAATCAAATTTTGGAATTTCATTCTTGCAATACTTTGACGTTTTCAAATTTAATAATTTTGGATTTATAGTTTTGTTGAATTTGAAAACTATAAGGTTTGTTATTCTTGGTTATCTTTCATAATTTGGATTAAAAATAGTTGAGGAATTTTCAGATTATGAATTTTTTGAGGAATTAAAGATTTTTGAAGTTAAAAAAAATATACATTTGAATTTTTTTAACCTGTTACCGAGGCTGTTGTAGTCAGCAATGCAGTAGTACTGCGTTTTGCAGCAGCGCCGACATAGGCGGTGCCAGCTGACACCGTTAAGAAAGGAAGAGAGGAAATTTTTTTTTTAGGCTTTTTAGTTTTTTTACAAGATTTGGGGATGGGGGCTTGTTGTGCAAACTAGGTAACTTGAAGCCCTTTGCTTGTAATTAGGCTTAGGGTTATAAAATTAAGTTTCAGTCCCTAACATTTTAAAGTTCATACAAATTGGGCATTTAAGTTTTGGGCTTAATAATTTAGTCCCTAAAGTTTAAAAATTAATTAATTTGGGTCAATAAAGTTCTAAATTTTATAATTAAAGCCCTCAAACATTAATAATTAATTCCAATGTCACACCAAAGCTCTAATTTACTCTAATTGGCCCCTAAAAGTTCTAAATTAATTAATTTTGGTCCCCTAAAGTTTTAAATTTATTAATTTTGGCCCCTAAAGTTTGGAATTAATTAATTTTGCCCCCTAAAGTTTTGAATTATTAACCCTAAGGCCCCTAAAGTTAAAACTAAATAAAATATGCAAAATTGGTGGTTTTATTTCTCAAATTTTGGTACTTAGGACTCTTTTAAAAGATATAATATTCGAAAGTGAATTAACTAAAGCAACATATTGCCAAAGCAATCTCTCTTGTGGAAATTAATTAACTTAGAATATTAAATGGTGTTTGTACATGTGTTATTCATAGGAATATTGATCGGCCCAAAGGAAGGTCAATATTTAACCGGATACATGTGTACCTGTGGTGATAAACATGTGACAATTATTTGGTTTAACGTGTGAACAATAAATCGGTCCAAAGAAAGATTTATTGATTGACACATTGTATTTATTCTCAATTTTTTATCACTACGCCAAGAATACCACTTATAAGTTAATATTTCTGTCCAAAGAGATATTGATGTTGTGCTAAGTATCTTGTGATGGGCCCTACCACTATTTGTGATTATTATTATTTGCATATTAAAGATATTCATGCGAGCTTTTCGAAATAATCGGTCTCTAATTCAATTTCAGGTTCTGCTGCTAATATCTTTGCTAGTATCAATTCAATTCCAATGCTTAATGGCACAAATTTTAGGGCATGGCAAGAGAATGTGATGATTATTCTCGGAGTCATGGACCTGGACCTTGTTTTATGGATCGATCAACCTGCTGCACTTACTAATAAGAGTACCTCTGATGACAAGAGGGAGATGAAAAAATGGGAACGATCGAACCGCATAAACATAATGGTCATGAAGCATGCAATTCCAGAAACATTCTGGGGCACTATATTCGATAAGGTGACCATGGCTAAGGATTTCCTTGAGGATCTTGAGAAGAGGTTTGTCAAGAATGGAAAGATCGAAACATGTACACTTTTGGCAAACCTTGTCTCAATGAGGTATAAAGGGAAATGAAACATTCAGAAGTATATTATGGAATTGTCTCACATTGCTTCAAAACTAAAGGCACTCAAGTTGGATTTATCTGAAGACTTGTGATGCACTTGGTTCTGATGTCCCTTCTGGCACATTTCAGTCAATTCAAGGTGAGCTACAACTTTCAAAAGGACTCATGGTCCTTTAATGAGCTCATCTTATACTGTGTCCAGAAAAAGGAAAGATTGAAGTATGAGCAGACAGAAAGTGCTCATTTAGCCACCACCTCCAAGAATAAAAGGAAAAATGATAAGGAAGCTATGGGTACAGCATCGCAAAAGAAACATCACAGGGAACCAACTGAAGGTGGTTGTTTCTTCTGAGGAACTGCAGGTCATAAGAAGAAGAATTGCACCAATTACAACGCATAGCATGTAAAGAAAGGTATTATTCTTCATTTGGTTTATTCTGATGTTAATTTAACTTTAATACCTAGACATACAGGTGGATGGATTCTGGTGCAACAACTCACATTAGTGTATCTATGCAGGGTTGCCTGAGTTTCTGAAAACCAAGTGATGGTGAAAGATATATCTATGTTGGTGATGGCAAGACGGTAGAAGTAGAGATAATAAGAAAATTTAGATTATTGTCAAAAACTGAATTTTATTTATATCTTGATGAGACATTTATTGTACTGTCTTTTAGGTGGAATTTGATTTCTATTTCTACTTTGGACAAATTTGGTTACTTTTGTTCATTTGGGAATGAAAAATTTAGTTTGTTTTATGATTCAAAATTGGTTGGTTCCAGTTCTTTATTAGGTTACGATAATCTTTATTCAATTGATACAATTACCTCTTTTTATGAATTCTTGCATCTAAGTACTGGAGGTGTAAAACGAGAATTAACTGGTGAGAATTTTGCCTCGTTGTGGTACAAGAGATTAGGTCACATCTCCAAGAGGAGATTTGAGAGACTTGTGTCTGACAGGATTCCGATCCTTTTAAGTTCATAGATTATGATTTGTGTGTCAAATGTATAAAAGGAAAACAAACCAACAAAAGGAGATTTCAAGCTAATATGACTTCAGACGTCTTAGAACTTATACATACGGATATTTGTGAACAATTCCTACGGATTCTTGGAATAGTCAACAATATTTTATAACGTTTATAGGCGACTTTTCAAGATATGACTATATATATCTCATTCGTGAAAAATCATAGTCTCTGGATATGTTCAAAAACTTTAAAGCTGAAGTTGAGAACTAACTCGACAAAATGATTAAAAGCATCAGATCTGACCATGGGGGTGAATACTATGGCAGATATGACGGTTCAGATGAACAACATCCAGGCCCATTTGCTAAATTCCTAGAGGAATGTGGTATCATCCCACAGTACACTATGCTGAGAGATGAAACAAAATGCTTAAGGACGGTCAGGAGTATGATTAGTCATTCTATCTTACTAGAATTTCTTCGGGGTGAAACATTAAAGACCGTAGCGTATATACTCAACAGAGTTCCAACTAAGGCTACTGATAAAACCCCTTATGAGCTTTGGACGGGTAAGAAGCCTAGTTTGAAGCATATACATACTTGTGGTGTCTAGTTGAGGCAATGCCCAATAAGCCAAATGAAAAGAAACTGGACACCAGGACCAGTAGTTGATTTAGGGGTTACAAGTTTTATGATCCCACAACTAAGGCAATTTTCGAGACAAAAAATGCCAAGTTCTTTAAGGATGTTGAGTTTGCTGTGGGAGAAAAGGTTTCAGGCTTTGTCTTTAAGAATGAATATGTTGAAATTCCTCCAATTGCAATTGACAATGATCAGGTTTCTATCCATGACATTGTTCAAGAGGCAAGTCCAGATCAAGACAATGTCATATCTCCCTCTCAAGATCAATAAATTGTTCCAGAAAAACAAACTCTACAGCCTCAAGAACCAATATCATTAAGAAGATCCACTAGAGAGAGGAGAAGTGCGATTTCTGATGATTACATTGTATTTCTCTAAGAACACGAAGTTGACATTGGAATGGTAAAAGATGATCTGATCAACTTACATCAAACTGTGGAAAGTTCTAACTCTCAAAAGTAGCTTGATACTATGAATGAAGAGATAAAATCTATGAAGGATAATGACCTATAGGACGTTGTTCTATTGCCTAAAGGTACAAAATTCATTGGTTGCAAATGGATAGTTAAGACCAAGAGGGATTCGAATAGTGATGTAGAAAGGTATAAGGCTCGTTTTGTTGCAAGGGGCTTTACACAAAAAGAAGGCATCGATTATAAAGAGAATTTCTCTCCAGTTTCTTCGAAAGACTCTTTCAAGACTATAATGGCATTGGTAACCCATTTTGATCTTGAGTTACATCAGATGGATGTTAAGACAGTGTTTCTCAGTGGTGACATTGATGAAAGAATTTATATGGTACAACGATGACGCAAAACAAATGGTTTGTAAACTAATGAAATCCATCTATGGACTTAAACAGGCGTCTCGTCAACGGTATTATAAGTTTCATCAATTGATCATCTCATTTGATTTTGAGATGAATTAGGTCGATGATTGTATATACCACAAGTTCAGTGGAAGTAAGTATATTTTTCTGATTTTATATGTGATGACATATTGCTTACCAGCAACGATATAGGCTTATTGCACAAGACCAATAGATTTCTAGCAAATAATTTTGAGATAAAAGATCTTGATGACTCCTCTTTTGTATTAGGAATTCAGATACACCGAGACCGTTCTCGGGGTATTCTTGGATTATCACAAAAGACTTATATCGAAAAGGTACTTAAAAGATATGTCATATAAGATTGTAAACTAGGTGACACCGTTGTGGCTAAAGGAGACAAGTTCAATTTAGATCAGTGCCCTAAAAATGACTTGAAAATTAAAGAAATGCAGAAAATTTCTTATTCTTCAGCTATAGGGAGTTTGATGTATGCTCATGTTTGTACATGTCCGAATATAGTGTACATTGTTGGATGCTAGAGAGATATTTTAAGTAACCCAAGAATAGATCATTGGAAAGCAGCCAAACAGGTCATGCGGTATTTACAGAGAACAAAAGACTACATACTCACATACAAGAGATCGAATCTGTTGTAGATCGTCGGTTATTCTGACTCCGATTTCGTAGGATGCCAAAATAGTAAGAGATCCACTTTAGGCTATATTTACCTGCTTGTTGGAGGTGCTATCTCCTGGAAGAGTGCTAAGCAGACACTCATAGCTATTTCCACCATGGTAGTGGAGTTTATAGCGTGTTATGAGGCATTAAATCATAGAATATGGCTACATAATTTTGTCAATGGGTTGCATATTGTGGATAATATAGAAAAACCGCTTAAGATATTTTGTGACAATAAATCTGCTATGCTATATTGCAATAACAACAAGAGCTCGACGAAGTCAAAACATAAAGAGATCAAGTTCCTGACTGTTAAAGAAAGAGTTCAGAGAGACAGGTGTCAATATAGCATATTGGGACAAACTCTATAATTACGGATCCGATTACTAAGGGAGTGATATCAAGGTCTTTCATGAGCACACTGTTCATATGGGTGTAAGGTCTTTTGAGGATGTTTAGTTTCAGTAGGAGTTTGTAATTTTCCTTTTCATATTGGAAACATGCACTGTATATCTCAACTGTTTGTAAATGTTGGGTTCAACATTTCAAACGTCTAACCCGATGGTTTGTAAACGTCAAATTCGACAGTTGAAATGTCGAAAATGTCAAAAAGTAGACGATAGTGGGTGGAACTCAAGCTTTTTCAGAACAACACATTAAATATGGTAATTGCTATTGAGTTACCAAATGATAAAATGAAAAGGGTCAGATTGACCTTATCATTAAAGAGACATTTAATGAAAACAGTGTTTGGTTTGAATGCAAGAAATTACTTAAAACCTTAATGGTGATAATGACATTTTGTAGTTTATATAGAAGATGGAGAAAAGTTAGGGTTTGTAGTTTATGATTCATTTTTAAATTTCTTTTACCCTTTTTTATTAACAAAAATTCATATTAATCAATAAAATACACATTTATCCATGCTTTTTTTCTAGTAGCTTATCTTTGAAATTGATCAATAACTTTTCTTATTGCCTTGTTGATGATGGAATGGAGATGATGAAGAAGAATGTAGGGTTTCTACTCCTACGTGTGTGTGTGTGTGTGTTTTTTTTTTTTTATAATTATTATTAAGATTTCACCCATTTTTTAATTAAAAATTCATATTCTACAATATACTAATCATATCTTCAATGTTAAAAATAAATAAAACAAACAATCACATCTAACCATTAATTACATTCAAATCAACCATTTATTACTCCTAAAAAGGTGTCAAAGGGTAAAATAAACATTTTACAAGAGAAAAATGACATTTTTGGAAGAAATTGGTGCAAATGAAATTTTTTTGTGCATTTTCAAATTTAGTGATATTTATGTAAATTCCCCTTAAATTTTTATATTTGAAGGCTGCTCTAATTTGTAATGAGATGCGTGGACACAGTCCTTCCAAACAATTTTATTTACGATGGGGTTCAACAATATAACCAACAATAATTATTGGAACGCATTGAATGATTAAAGAACTATTTAGCAATACTACTGACTACTGTTAAGTTTAATATCAATTTAGGTGGTAGAACTAATGACATAAAATTATAGGTTCAATAAAATATAAAAAATTACGACTCATTCGATATGAATTATGATATGTTGACACTTAGACTGATGTTCAACATCAATGTTACTAGGCTTCCGTTTGGTTTCGATTTTTCAAGCAAAAAAAATCAATTTTTTGATCGTTATTTAATATAGTCAGCCGTCATTTTTGACTTATTGACTCACAGGTGAGGCCCATTTTTTTTCTAATATTAAAAAAATTAATTCTCATAATCAGTATCAAACATGCCCTAGATATCATTATTCTTATTAAACAAAAATGCACACCATATTGTACTTTTATTATTAGCCTTAAAAGCACTTTATTTCCTTATAATTGAAAAATGGAACTGTTTATATCTGAAAGAAACTTTAACTTATATCAAAATTATCTTCCTGCGTCCCACCACAAGATGTGTGAATGCAATCTTTCCTATCCGCTTCCTACGCGTTATCGCAAATAATTCTATAAGCATTGCTGGTTTACACTGAGGCCAATAGAAAGGAGCTTCACATGATATAAAGAAGGTGCACCCCGTGGGACTCATTAATTTTTGTGTACAAACTTAATGAATTTAGATCATAATTTACCAAGCTAAATTTCTATACTCTAGTATACATTGAAAAGTTGTAAGACCCATAATTAAAATTAATTTATAACTTTAACTTAAATTAAAATCTAAATTAAAATCGGTACCAAATATGGGCTAAACCTTGACGAAGATAATAAATCATTGTGGATTATGGTACACTACAATAGAGACGTGTTCAAATTCTTTCTCCTTGATCCGTGCGTCTATTGTCATGTCTTTGTCATAATAATTATAGACTACGTTTTGCTTATCAAATCTTATCAAATTAGGTTTCAACATTATGGAAGAAGATTTTACGAAAACATGGTCTATTATATTTTTAAGTGTTAGGTTTTGTTAGATGCAAAATCTAGACCGGTGTGGAATAAGGGTCGAGCGAAGTCACCATGTTGATTGAATATGTTTGTGCTAATTATGATTGAAGTGGTGGCTAAAAATGCGATAGATTCAGGAGGAAGAAGATTATCATTACAAATGCGATAAAAATCGGAGGCACGTTGTAGAAAATTGATTTGTCCATGTTATGACTTTCTTTAGGTTTTATTTTTTCACTTTATGTTAAAATAGATTGTATTCGTATGTTCTACAAAATGTTTGATTAAATTAATATTTAATTTTGATAATGAAATTTTATCATATAAAAAACTAGAACCAACAAGCTAGTTCAATTTGGTTTCGGTAGAAGTAGATTGGATTTTGGGTTTCACCTTGTTTGAGCCCCATTTAGGAAAAAAATTTAATTTTTGAATAGTATTATATTGATGGGAAATGTATGGTTAAATAATAAAGAAAAATTTTGAATTTACTGTAATATTATTTTATTAAAAATGTGTGGTTGAAATAATATCGAAATAATATCAAAATAATGTAGAAGAATGCATTTTTTTCTAAAAATGGGGCTCAAATAAGTTGTTTATGACTAGAAACTACGGATTTGTTTCAGTCCTATTTTTCGGGAGAATATATTTTGTAATAATAATTTTTGAAAGAATCTGTGGTCGAGAAGTGAAAACAAAATTTAAATTTAAGTGTAAAATATTTTATTGGCTAAATATATAATTTAAAATGAGTTTAGAAATGGTTCTGATTGAATTCTAAAGTTTATTGTGTTTCTAGAGTAAACAATAAAGTAAATTAAAGAACGACAAAGAGGCACTTAGAATAAGTGAGAGTTTATTATTTAAAATATTAATATAAAATCATGTCGGTAACCCGCATGTCTTGAACTTTCGCAGTAATTGTCATCGGACCCATCGCTTTACTTATGAATGTGTTTCTAGAAGTACAATTGCGTGATTGATGAGGTAATGAGTTGATCAACTCAATTTATTTAAATTTATAGTAAGTTGATTTAGTCTAATTCAACTCTCTAATTAGGTAACGTAAGATTGTGGATACTCTTATATTATTTCAGTGTACATATAAATTTATAGTAAGTTGATTTAGTCTAATTCAACTCACTAATTAGCCTATTTGAATCCCGAAACAAAAGGATCAAAACCTTCCACGCCCCATGTCGGATTTCCATTATTTTTTCATTAAAATGAAAAATATGAACGTTATCCATCACATCAAATCACCATATTTGACTTTTTATCTCTTGTGTGAGATCTATAACGACTATATTTTTATTCTCATTTTTACAATAATGTGGCTTAAACGGAGGCTAAAATTTTTTAAATCGAACAAAGATGCTAAATAATAAATATATTAGTTCTATTTTATAGACTTAGAAATAATTTGCGAATGATATTGATTAAGTTAATATATATTAATATTATAATACACTTTATATGATGCTAGAAATAAGTTTAGTATAGAAAAAAATTGATTAAAAAAAATTAATTTTAACAATACGTTTAATGAATTTATAACTTTTATCAATTTTTCAATTACATATATTTAGCTGCTGTTTGGTAGGAATTAAAATTTAGATTTTAATATAATTTAAGTTAATAATTAATTTTAACAACATATTTTATGAAATTCACAACTTTTTAATCACAAATTTCATATATTTTTATCAAAATTTACTAAAAATTTGATACCAATCTCCATCAAATAACGGCTTAGAATAATTTTTATTAAAATTTATTAAAAATTTAACTTTTAACAAAATCCAAACGGTGGTAAATATCTCCTCGCTTATTGTTTCCATATTTCAATCATCTTTTGACTCCAGTGTCTTATCACTAATGATGTAGTCAACTACAAAATTATTTATAAGTAGAAACTATCTTCAAAAAAAGCACTTATAAGGAAATTTACACAGGATAGGTTGCATGATTATCACATTAATGCTTGAAACTACACAAATAGGACATTTGACCAGATTTAAAAACGGTATATGCTACTTGTACATAATGCACTGTCCACCCCTCTCAAATGGAGGATGATCCACTTCGAATAAATTAATCTCGTGTTTGGTACAAATTAAAATCTGATTTTAATGAGGTGTCCTCAATTGCTATTGTGATGGATTTTAAAAATCATTTCAAATTTAGTTGTCTTCAATTGAGATTTTAATGGATTTTAATGAAATCCATTAAAATTTAGGTGTCCTCAATCGAGATTTTAATGAAATTCTTTAATATTTATGTATCATCAATATTCAGTGGATTTTAAACTTTTCATTAATAGAAGAGTTTTAAAAGATTTGGATGGATTTCAAACTTAAAAATAAATATTACCAAATCTTTTGAAATTTCACCATATTTGATGAGATTCTTATGAAATTTGTAAGAATCTAGTTAAATTCACGAAATTCATTAGAGTTCATAATCTTTTAAAATTCATTAAAATTTTAATTGAAAACACCCATATTAATCTAAGTCAAAATTTACAACTATTTTAATCACATATTTTTATGGGATTTATAATTTTCAACAACACATTTCAACAATTTTTATTAAAATCTACTAAAAAATGATTTTAATCCCCCACCAAATAAGGGATTAACTTCGTCTTTAAATCAAGTATATATACCCCTGCAATTATAATTCATAGCCTCAAGAGAAATAAAAAAAAATGGCTTCTCCCCATGTAGTTATATTTCCCTTCATGTCAAAGGGACACACAATCCCAGTCCTCCACCTCGCCCGCCTCCTCCTCCACCACGGCGCCGCCGTCACCCTCTTCACTACACCGGCTAACCGCCCCTTCATCTCTACCGCTCTTTTCGACACCACAGTATCCATCATCGACCTCCCATTCCCGCAAAACATCGACGGCATACCTCCCGGCGTGGAAAGTACAGATAAACTCCCTGATATGTCCCAATGGTCTCGGTTAGCCATTGCTGCAAAACTCATGAAACCCTACTTTGAAAAGGCCTTAAATTCTCTCCCACGCATTAGTTTCATGATTACAGATGGATTCCTGGGCTGGACACTGGAGTCAGCCCAGAAATTTGGCATCCCAAGATTTGTTTATTACGGCATGAGCAATTTTTCCATGGCTCTTTCATTTGCTGTAGCTCAATCTCGGCAGCTTTTTATAGATATGGGATCGGATAATAAAAAATTATTCACGATTCCAAGTGTTCCTAGGATTAAATTTTCAAGAAATGATTTTGATGCTGTGTTTGTAGATCCAGAGTACCAGAATACAGAACATTCTGAATATGTCTCGGAGCAAATTCAAGCAACGGGGAAAAGCTATGGTATAATTGTTAACAGCTTCTACGAGCTGGAATCAGTTTACGCTGATTACTGGAATAGGGAAATCGGTCCGAAAGCATGGTGTGTTGGACCGCTTTGTCTGTCGGCGCCGCCACCACAAAACAAGGCGGAAAATGGCCAAACACGGACGTGGATTCAATGGCTTGACGGAAAGAAAGAAGAAGGAAAACCAGTTCTGTATGTGGCATTCGGGTCACAAGCAGATATATCAAGAGAACAAATCAAGCAGATCAAAATTGGGTTGGAAAAATCTGGCGTCAATTTTTTGTGGGTTGTTCGGAATAAGCAAGCTGAAGATGACGATGGGTTTGAACATCGGGTGGGAGACAGAGGACTGCTGGTGAAAGAATGGGTTGATCAGAGGGAAATTCTTGAACACTCGAGTATTCAAGGATTTTTAAGCCACTGCGGATGGAACTCGGTAATGGAGAGTATATGTGCACATGTACCAATTCTGGCATGGCCGATGATGGCGGATCAACCACTGAATGCAAAGATGGTGGTGGAGGAGATTGAAATTGGACTGAGGCTTGAGACTTTTGATGGTTCTGGGAATGGTTTTGTGAGCTGGGAGCATTTGGAGAAAATGGTGAAAGAGTTGATGGAGGGAGAGATGGGGAAGAAGGTGCGAAAGAAGGTGAAGGAGATCGGAGGCGCCGCGGCAAAAGCAGTTGCAGAAGGCGGGTCCTCTTGGAAGGCATTGAATGAGCTCATAAATGAGTTGCATGCAGAAACGGTCAAGTGAAGAACTTTGTTTGGTTTTATTTATCATAAAGTATTTAATTTTGAGCAGTGCTGTAATTTTTATTTAGTTATTTTTATAATAATATTTTTCATAATTAATAATAATTAGCTTCATTAACTCATCATTTATCAATAAAAAAGTAATTATTTTCAATTTTTAATTTAACTAAAAATTAAAAAGTAACTAAAAAATACTTAATACTCCATCGATCCCATTTATATAAGTTAATTTTGTTTTTCACACAAATTAAAAAAATTTATTTAATGTTATTGAAAAATAATTTTTTATCAAAAACTTTTCTAGTTTACCCTTATTTATATTTGTACAATTTCAAGATTAAGTGAAAAAAAATTAGTTATAATTAAATAAGGGTATATTTTTAAATAAACAAAATAAAATATTTTCTATAAAAAACATGACTATATAATTGAGATAAGAAAATATAAAAAGTCAACTTATATAAATGTGGAGGAGTAGACAGATTTCAAGATGCTTACAATTTTAGATCACTACAGTACTATCAGGCTCTACTATTTATTGAACATGACACTGACATTTTTAGAAATGGTTACAATAACTAATGGCTACTGAATTGTATAGGACTAATTTATCATCATCCGCTATATTATTTGCGCAATGTCAGTAGCATGAGAATTGTTGGTGGGAAAAATTATGATCAACAAATTCCTCTCATAAAGTCTGTCCCCCAAACTATCTAAATTTGACGCTCAAACTGAAGCAAGAGGAGAAATGACTATTTGAGAGGGATTTGTTGATCATAATTTTTACCGCCAACAATGGGCACAATCTGTGAAAATTTGAACAAAGAAAACCACGAATCAATCTATTGAAATTGAGAAACCTTCGAAATTTACAAAAATCATTCAAGCGTAGGTGAATCTGGAGTAGGTAAGTTTGTCGGAGGTTGGAACTAAGAATGTCAACTTTAATCTAGTTAATATGAGAATGAGTTTAAAGCCGCGATGAAGGAATACTGAAGTAAGACATCAAGAGAATCTATCCCCTGCTTAATGCCATAGTCTACGAAAAAAGTTGGTAGCTGAAACCATACAAAAAATGGCTGAAGAACTCAACTCATTAATAGTGGATCATGCTGCTCTATGTGCAAAAATAAGGATCTTGGAAGGCTGGCCTACTGAATGAGGTACAGTTTTAGAAACTTTCTGGAAGACAGGTAATCAACAATCTCTAACTTCTTCAATTAAATCTATAGAACCTAAAAGTGAAATTCATGTCATTTAGAGGAAGTAATAGTTATCCTGGCAATAATAGATGGAGAATGCTTTCACCATATGCCCCTAGACAATGGAAGTACAATGAATATGTTATATGAAGAAGCTTTTGATTGAATGCATAAATATAATCCCTATTATTTTTTATGTCAGAGCTCGCTGCTTCACCATAAGCGACCTAGTCCTTCACGAACCAGGCACTCTGTTAGTAAAAGTAGGAGATGAGCCCGGGCATAAAACATGTAAACATAATTATCTTTGTTCATCAATCGTATGTATCATTTTACACGAGCACACGAACAAAGGCAAAGTATCCTTAAAATATAATTAAGGAATTTTGCTCTGAGATCATGAAAGTAATACAAGAGAAATAGCCATAAAAGCTCCCCAAGAAAAATATAGTTGTTGTGGTCAAAATGAGTAATCTCTAAAAGAAACTTAAAATCGATGACTTAATCGATCCCTGCATAGCTAACTATATGTCTGAGGCTAATATGATCGAAGAACTGAAATGTTTGTCTGTTAATTCTAAAGATGCAAGAAAGGATCTAAAAACTAAAAAAGAGTTGAGGGAACTTATAAAAGGTTTGCTGAAAAATTTCTTGATAAAAAACCTAGATGTGTTTGCTAGAAACATGCTGACATGTTGGGAATAGATTCTAATGTGGCATGTCATGCATTGAAAATTGATCCCAAGATAAAACCTAAAGTTTGAAGGAGGTGGCCAATGAGTGTTGAGAAGTTTGAAGCATTAAAAAACAAAGTACACAAATTGCTAGAAAATGGATTTATCCACGAAGCACAATACCCAGTTTAGATATCTAATCCAGTCTTAGTACCAAAAAGTAACGAAAAGTAGAGAACATACCAAGATTTCACGGACTTCAATAAGGTCCAATTCGAAAGACAGCTTGCCACTCCCTAAAATTGATTTGTTGGTGGATGCAACCACATGACATGAACTATTAAATTTCAGGTATGTATATTCAAGATATAAACAGATCCCTATGTATGGATCGAAAGAGGAACACACCACCTTTGCAACAAGAATGGGGAGCATACGTTTATAAGGTAATGCCTTTTGAACTAAAGAACGATGGAGTTACTTATCAAAAGCTAGTAGACAAAATATTTCCAGATCAGTTAGAAAAAAATGAAGGAACACCTTCGGAGTTAAATTTGAAAAATTTCTAGGATACATGGTCAATTACTGAAATATCGAATTGAACCCCAACAAAATTTAAGCTCTTATTAAAATGCGGTTCCCGATAAAGTCAAAGGAAGTACAAGAATTAATTGGAAGGATCTTGTTTTGAGTAAATTTGTATCATAAACAATAAACAAATATCATCAATAAAATGCATACCAACAAAGTTGATTTATTACTTATAATTCTATGTTTCGATGATATTGTGTTTGGCTCTCTCATTGATTCTCTTGCTCATGAATTTACCGAATGTATGAAACGTGAATTTGAAATGAGCATGGTTGGAGAATTAAGTTACTTGCTTGGCCTTCAAGTGAAGCAAACTAACTATGAGCTGTTTATTTGTCAATCTAAGTATGCCAAAGACCTAGTTAAGCGATTTGAACTGAACAGTAAAAAACACACAAAGATACCTATAAGCACGAGTGCTAAGTTAGGTTATGATCCAACAGGCAGAAGTGTTGATCAGACAGTGTATAAGAGTATGATTGGTAGTTTACTCTATCTTACAGCCAGTAGACCTAATATAGCCTTCAATGTTGGAGAGTGTACGCGATTTCAGGCAGATCCTAAGGAATCCCATTTAAGTGCTGTGAAAGGTTCTATTAGGTATATCAATAGGACAGCAAATCATGGGATCATATATTCCAGAGAGTCAAATCTTGATCTCGTTAGCCATTCTGACACAGATTGGGCTGGAAATGCCGATGATAGGAAGAGTACCTCGGGTGGATGCTTCTATGTTGGTTCCAATCTTGTGTCATAGATGAGTAAGAAGCATAACTCAGTTTCTTTATCTACAGTTGAGGCAAAATACTTTGCAGCTGGTAGTTGTTGCACTCAATTGCTTTGGATGAAGCAAATGTTGAGTGATTATGGAATAAATCAGGGGACCATGACCATCATTTGTGACAACACAAGTGCTATAAACATCTCTAAAAATCCTATTCAGCATTTTAGGACCAAATACATTGACATTCATCATCATTTTATTCGAGAGCTAATTGAGTCCAATGTAGTATCCCTAGAACATATCTCTATAGAAAACCAACTTGCTGATCTATTCACTAAACCTTTCGATGGGCTGAGATTTGAGTCACTTCGAAAGGCTGTCAGCATTTGTGTCACTCCTTGATCATCTTCTTCAATGCATACATGTCTTGTTTTCTTTCAGTAGTTCATTTTTGCACCTTAGCATTGGATGTTTCATGTGATATACCTCTATCTCTATTCTGCAATTTTAATTCTTAAATAAAAAAATAAAAAATTTTTGGGACTGGTCTTTACTTGTCTTGTTTGTATTGTGGTTGTTCACTTGGACTTGCAATTTGGGATCAAATATGCATTTAATACATGATTAACTTCTAATTCCCATCACTTATATTAAGTCTGTGTAGAATACTTAGTATATGTCATTTCTTATTTTATCTACATAGCACACACTAGGACCATGTAAGTGAGTCTTGACCGCATGTGTGGGACTTGGGATGGCTATCATCTATCGTTGAGTTGACCTTGGGTTTGAATTGATCTTAGACTAGATGACCTTACTTCTGGTGTGTCTCCCAAGTGATCCTGAAGAATTTTATTTATTGCATTACATCTTATACCTATCTTCGTAGCCTAGTTGACTCGAGCAATTAAATCTAAGGGGTTTCTTGTAACCCGGTATCCTAAAACCAACTGGTTTGGGAGTCACCAACCCAACGCTCGTTACAGGGATCTTCTTAGTAGCTTAATGGAGATAGGATTACACATAAGATTCATATATATATATTTTTTAAAAATTTTACGGGTCCTTGATGACAGGGAGAGAAAGAGCATTTTTACATCGTGTTTTAATGAATTATAGGTCCTAACGACATTGGATTTGACTTTCGAACATCTAAGTATAGACTTATAGTGCAGTGATTTAGCTGTTCCTTCTCACAAATTTCAGGTTTTGAGCCTTCCTTGCATGGAATTAGTGGCACGTTTCACGTGGGGTCACATATACAAATTACTCCATCCAAACTTGATCTCGGTGTGTGGTATATTGTTTCAAATCATTGTGCATGCCATATTTGTTTCAAATCATTATGATTTTTCAAAAAAAAAAAATTAAGTTTTTAAATGGTGATATTTTTCAAAATTTCGAAAGTGGTGCTAAATTAAAAATTACTCAAACTAATTCTTCTTTTCTGTTATTTCGCGTTTGGGTGCTATTTTTGTCATTTCATTCTCACTCGAGTCTCGCTACACCTCCGCTCGAGCGACAATAGCAGTGTACCTTTCGTTTGCTTCTCGCTCTAGTCTCGCTCGAGCAGCAGTGAGTCCTTTTGTCTTCTCGCGACAGAACTCAACCCCATTTTTTCTTTTCCTTTCTTTTCCCTCTCGAATTCTTCTCTTCCACAACAATCTTGGTGAACTTTCTTCCATTTCTTGTTGGAGTTCGCGGTTTGCACCACAATAAATCATCTGTAATCACATTTTCCTTCCATTTCTCAGTAATTTATCTCAAACCCTAAGTTTTTTCAATTTTTTTTTGTATTTTCTCTTATTTTGTTGCACATTTTACTTTTACATTCTGTCCTCGATATGTGGGTTATAGGATTCATTGCTATGTATATTTGCATACTTCGTTGGAATTGACATGGATTTGCATTTTTTTCTTATGTCAGGGTTTTGGATATATATATATATATATATCCTTGAAATAAGGATATATATCCTTATTTCAAGGATATATCCTTATTTCAAGGATAGTTTCACTTATTTCAATCTTGCCTACAACGTGCTCAATGTTTTGCTTCGTTTACATTATCCTTCGCCATTTATCATTTTTTTTTTGCATCCATCTATTGCGGTTGATGTCTTCGGCATTTCTATATCCTTTAGTCATTACCCTGCACATGTACGTGTTAAGTTCCGCATTAGCTTCATGACCTTCAGTTTGTTCCCTTCGTCCTCTCGTCGTGTTACGTTCTTTTAGATCATCCCTTCGGGCTCCTGCAGTTTGTGTCGTGCGGCCTTATTTGTGCCTTGTTTGCATCGATTTGCATCATGTGTGCTTCACTTGGCATGTTTTTGCACCTTTCCTGCTTTGTCTTGAGTCACGGTTAATGTTTGGGCTTTGTAGCTTTTCGATCATACATCTTGTTCCTTTTAGGTGTTCTTTATCCCTTTATGCTATATTCTATATCTTTCATTACATATGGCACCTAAGAGAGCTAGGACTGCTACTCAGCCTACTAGTGGGTCGACATCCTACAGTCGGTCTAAATTTACTGCTCAGGAAGTCTTTGGGAATCAATTCTCATTACGTCCAGTCCTAGTAGAGCGTGAGGTCACTCTGTCTGACCTACCACCTAACCTAGTAGCCATTTTTACCTCTCGGGGTTGGGAACCTTTGTTGATCGATTTAAACCCCCCACCTAGTCTCCTAGTTCAAGAATTCTATGCTAACATTCATGATGTCGGCGCATCATCCTTTAGGGTGTTTCTTTGAGGTCAAACGATTAGGATCACTCCAGATATTATCTCTAGCACTATTCATATTCCTCGAGTTATTCATCCTGTTTACCCGTATTTGACCGTCGATACTCTTCCTGTCGACTCTCTTATTTAGTCCACATTGTTTAACAGTCCTTTGGGTGGTGGTCCACAGGCGATCTGCACTAGATCCCTTCCTACTGACCGTCAAATTTTGTTGCGCATTGTGTGTACGAATCTATGGTCGGTGTCCCAACTTCCTTGTTGCCTATGGAGAAGGCTCGATTTCTCTATGCGCTGTTGCATGGTGATTCCATTGACCTTCCCACCTTCATCTATCAGCACATTCTGATCACATTTAGGGTCCCAGGTCATAGGATTGGCCTCTCGTATGCCTGTTTGATCCACCGTTTGGTAACATCACTTGGGGCTTCGTTTCCTAATGGGGTGTCCCGACGAGCTCTGCGTCCCATATGCCATACTACGATCTCTCAGAGTCAATCTCATGGTACTCTTCTGCTTCTGTTCATATTGAGCTTGCTATACATTTTAACCCGACGGTGCCACCTGATCCCATTGGTGGCCTTCTAGCTGATTTCTCCGCTATTCCTTCGTCTCATTCGGATATTCCTACGTCGACTGGAGATATCCCTTCTTCGCCCACTTCTATTCCACTTCCTGTTCAGCCCGCTCTGGCTACTGCCTCTGTTGACCCATCTATGGCACTTATAGGTCAGATGTCGATTTTAGTTGAGCAGCAGGCCTGTATGATGGCCGAGATTACACAGCTGCGAGCTACATCCGAGCGCCACACTATGGAGTTTGCTTCATTGTGGGGTGCTTTTGCTTATGTCCAACAAAGTATTTGGTGAATGCGCGAGCACTGGGATTATGAGACTAATGACAGGGACGACGGAGATGATGGTGCTGCTTAGTTGCTTAGGGATCCCCTTGTCATTTATGACAAAAAGGGGGGAATAGCAGTTTGTAGTTTTTTTTTTTTGGGATTTGTAATGATTGATACACTACTTTTGCTAGATTAAGCTTTGATGTTTTGCAATATTAATGTATATTTTTTGTGTTTTGACTTACATTGATATTATATCTTGATCTAGCTTATTGGTATGCTATTCATGACTGTTTATCTTTATTATGTTAACTATTACTGCTTCTCGTGCTTTTACATTGGGTATGTAAGTTGTGATTTCAGAAAACAGGTTGAAAGAAGACAAGACAACAGTCAGTTGAGTCAGTGTTTTGGGTCGTCATTGTAGTTCATGTTAATGTAATACTGTTTTGTCACAAAATGTCAAAGGGGGAGTTTGTTAGATTTTGTGTTGGCAATTCTGTGATCAAAAGGGTCAAAATGCAATTGTTTAAAAGTTTGGGGTTAATTTGTCAATGTTTAAAGGTTAGGGGTAAAATTGTACATGTGTAAAAGATGGAGGACCAAGTTGCAAATTTGTAAAAATTTGTTAGGTTTTGAGCTGTGTAGTAGGGCAAGATGTGTCATTGAAGTTTCGTTAGCTGCTCGCCAAGTGGTCGCTCGAGCGTCAAAAGCAAAAAGTCCTTCTCTCTCTCCCCTACTTCGCTCGAGCGAAATAGCGTTGCTCGCTTTTCACTCGAGCGACGGTATTGCCTAGAAAACCCTATTTTCCTTTTTTCGAGATTTTAACCTGATCGAAATGACCCAATACACTTCCTATGAAATATATTGCGCTAAATTTCAGACGCTTTGAGGATTGAATATTAACGAAAAGATTCTATACAACTTGAATCATTCATTCAATCCCATATTCAACTAGCGCAATCACTGAAAAACATCAAACCCACCTTCATCAAACACTACAACACAATCTTCCAGAGTATTTGTTGATTATTGAAGATCAAGGAAGGAGATCGGGGTTTCGATCGTGAGAGAACGGGGAGTTCTCTTGAATTCACAGGAGATAGAGGAAAGCAAGACCCGAGAATTGGTGTAGCACGCAAATCCAAGAGGGCTAGGAGTCGGGAGTTGGTATAGGATCACGTACTCCAGGAGGGCTTTGAGAAAAATTCAATCAGGAGGTCAGAAAAATCATGATGGATTGAATCTGACGGGTTGTAAGTTATAATTTCATTTATAGTGGATTCCTACTGGCTTGGGCACGGAGTTTTACCCACATTGGGGTTTCTCCGTCATCAAATAATTGTTTCTTTTACTTTCCTACAATTTATTTGTTACCGGTATTTCAACATAGGATAATAAAGCATGTGACCTGATCTGGACAAATTAATATTTGTGACTTGTTATAATTATTAATTAATAGAAGAAAAAAATTCCGCGAAACACCTATTCACTAACTTTCAGAGTTTCACCTTCATTGATTGGGTTGAACTATGTTATTTCACTAACTTTCAGAGTTTCACCTTCATTGATATACCTATACCATTTTCAATTAAGAGTACTCGAGGAGATAATATTTCTCTTCAAATCTAGAACTTATCTTACATCACTAAATGTCTGAACTGTCCCATCAAACATCTTAAGTCCAACCTTACAATACTAGCTATCTTATAAGGTGTATTGTATTCCATCATCACAACACCTTTTCTAACTATTTCATATGTTGTAAACCAATCCCGATTATAACAGATATGAAAAGTACAAGTCATATCAAGAATCCAATCATCCTCAAGTTTGGAGTGGCTGTCAAAAATAACCAGGAGATTTTAATCACTATAGTCATCTCCTACAAAACTCACTTCATCAGAATTACCTAGTTGTCTTTTTTGATCTCCAGCAATCGATTTATCCCTGTTCTGCCACCTATGAATCCTTCTTCACACGCCCATTTTTCTTGCAATAATAACAGACTTTATCATTAAACTTAAACCTATCCCTTTCATGACCATCAAAATTCTTCTCATAAACAACAAGACCTTTTGCTTGGGCTTTCGATTCAATGACTATTTGCTTCACATTCTCCTTAGAATTAAGCGCATCATAAACTTTATTAATGGTGAGATATCTAGACTATACAAGATGGTATCCCTGAATGTCATATATGAAGTGGACAATGAACATAATAAAATCAACTCTATATCCCCTTCATCGTACTTGACCCATATGGTCTCCAAATTAGCGACGATTTCCTTGAATACAAATAGACGATCATCCAAAGATCCACCTTTTGTCATGCGATGAGAATATAAAACACTACATCAAATATAGTTTGTTGGTTAGACTCTGAGTCATGCATTACTGCTCCAATCTCAATCATAATATGTCGACATTTTTCTTCGTTAACAAATCCTAAAAAATTTGATTTGAAAAATGAAGATGCATTTGTAATAAAGCTTTTCGATCCTTACATTGCTTCTTCTCCAGTGTCAAAGCTGAGGACATCTTATCCAACCCAAATAAAGGATCATTAAAATTCAATTGGATGAGAACTGCTCACATCTTAATCTACACAAAGAAAATTTGATACTGCAATCCAAAAGCGAAATTTCAAACTTTATCTTGTCATCCCAAAACAATTAAATCTCGTCCTGAGTTGATCAAAGCTCGATCTAATACAAAACCAAACTGACTCTCCCAGGAACTTCAATCTTTAGCTCTGATACCACTTGCTAACACGAATGGTACACACGCTGATACTACCACTTGTTAGATATCGAGCCAATTAAAAATGAAATAATGGACAAAATGAAAATTATAACAATCACAATAACATAAAATTTACATAAAAAATCGCCGATAGAGGTGGAAAATTCACCTATATCAAAAGTAAGAAGTTATAACATGTTATGTTCTCACTCGCCAAATATGTGTAATACACCACATATTTATATGTAACAGTCCTAACATATAATAGATAAAACAAATAATGGAATATTGGAGGCTTAATTGAAGTCCAAAAACTGCTAAAATTACAAAATCTTGGTTTCCTCGGGTAACATTGCCACTTGAGCAAGAAAGTTGGCGTCCGTGAGCGGTCAGTGCTCAGGCGAGAATTCTCACTACTAGTGAGCGGTGGAGGCAGTGCTCAGAAGCTATAGGCAATTCATCTCGAGATAAAAATTTCAAAATGCTCTGAATGGTGCCTAAATGCTCGAATCCTAGCGCTTGGGTGCTCGATCTTTATCCCTCCAAAAATTCTTTGTCTAATTTTTGTCTTATTTGACTTATTGTAGTCTTCTACTTCTTCAAGACTTCTGTAAGTAAAATATATGTTATATTTTTACTTAATATTTATTTATCGACCTGCTTAAATTAGAATGACTTTTAAGTGTCACAACATGTGCTAAACGCATGTTCAAAAGTAATGTCCTAAGACAAGGTAAGCTGATTAGTTAAGATTGAATCAGTGCTACAGGTTAACAGAGTTCTGGTTGTGGTCCTATAGGTTACCTAAACCCTAAATGAGGTAAAACTCTTACTTACCTTATAGTAGCATATACATGAGTATATTGTTACCATCTTGGACAAGGTTGGTTGGTCAAGTAATTTAATGAAGAAAAGATTATTTTAACTAATAAAAACTTTCCTTAATTTAATAATTGACCATATCAACCATATTTTATTAGCTTATTATCGTGCATAACTACTTTATTTTAGGTAAAAGATGTTCGAGTCTTGTGGAAGTCTTTACATAAGTGAAGAGGACCATTGAGCAATGAAAAAGCTTTGAAAGAAAACACTTTGACATCCGAAGGATTGGCAGTTCCATGTTTAGAAGCATTTTGATATACTCTAGTTAGTTTTTGACCGACTGGAGTTGTGTTGAAATATCTCGAAGCACAACCCTTGTTCTTCAACAGTATATAACATACCCTAACGTGAACGGCATAATCCTATAGGAAGATGGGGCTACTTGGTGTGAATGAAGATTGGTGAATCTTAATTTAAGTAGTTGTTGTGACCAAATACAACAGTGAAGTGGTGATAAAGTCAAGACCGATGTATTAATTCCACTTCTCCAACAAATCAAAAGGAATAAGAAAAACGAGGGAGATGTTCTTCATATACTTTTGATTGTTTTAGTTAATTTTACAAAATTACTAAATCGAGACGATTGTACTTTTGTATCTTGAATAATATATTAGTTTACCATGCTATATCTATATTCTTCTTTAACTCTGAAGGATAGCTCAGTG
The DNA here is from genome assembly GCF_002742605.1 of Olea europaea var. sylvestris. Lineage (NCBI taxonomy): Eukaryota > Viridiplantae > Streptophyta > Magnoliopsida > Lamiales > Oleaceae > Olea > Olea europaea. The sequence continues at coordinate 16,548,965 of NC_036250.1, read as the reverse complement.
GTTAGGCTTTAGGTTTCTTCCCCAATGGTCACCAGTTTGAGTCCCCTCAGGGACACTGAGGTGGGCATCAGACTGTAAATTTAAAGGTTTCATGGAATTAGTCAAAGTGAGCGTAAACTAGCCCAGACATCGACGGTCATCAAATATACATATAGAACACAAATAAGTTAAGAAAGTTTTGTCAAAACTGTCTATATGAAGTTTTGACCGACCTGCATATTCTATTGAGTCGTATAATTGAGATTAATTGGTTGATTGCCTAGGTTTTAATATTTACAATTTCTTCAAAACAAAAATCTAAATCCAAAAATATTTCCAATCAAGTACTTAACAAGAATTCGGATCATACCAAAATTCTAACAGATCCCGTAAACAAATCTAAAGAATTTGTCTAAATTCCCAACAATAGTCACACACGTGGGGTCCCGTAGAAGTTACATTCATGAAACCTTCTGCCCAAATTGTTTTCAGCCCAGGAAGTTCTTATAACAAATTTTGTTTTAGTTGATTGCATTCATGTTGAGGTGAAAGCAAAAATAGCTATTTCAGTGCCAAGTGACAGATTTGCGCGTACCATATGGACATTTTCTCAAGGAAAATAGATTCTTGATCGACAGGGAATGGGAAGTTTTTTTTTAATAGAAGTGTGAGTAATGAAATATATTTTTTTGTTGAGTGAGTAAGAAGAATATGGTCAAAGTTCACTGAGCATTCGTTGAGAACATTCTTATTGATGTGGAAGCATTTAATGCCATCTGAGTGTCAAGTCCATTGGCCGTAAGGAATTTTAAACGATCGTGTGGGCTTATATGTGTAAATTATTGTGTATAAAATTAAAGGCTATCAAATTCGGTTAAGCCCAATTAAAAGTGATCCAATAAGATTTCGGTATTTTGGTCTGTAGTGTATCCAATTAAAGTGTGGGTATTTTATGTGTAGAGACCGGGCCCAAGTTCCTAATTCTATAATGGCCCAAATTAGGTCAAGGGGCACTAATATATAAATACGATTACTGTTCCCAAATCACACGTACGTGTATTGCTCATTCTATTCTACCTCTCATCACAATAGAGAATTACGGGTTGCGTGCAGATTTGGAAGACTAAACCGCAAGATTCAACTATTGTATTAACTATGTCTGATTCAAGTACGCTTCTGCTATATTTCTTAAAATTCTTGATGATTTAACATGAAAGATCCGGTGATTTTAAGGTAATAAATTCTTCTACAAGTGGTATCAGAGCCTTTTTATGTTGAATCATTGAGAATCAAATTTTGAAATTTCGTTCTTGCAATACTTTGAAGTTTTCAAATTTAATAATTCTGGATCTATAGTTTTGTTGAATTTGAAAATTATAAGGTATGTTATTCTTGGTTATCTTTCATAATTTGGATTAAAAATAGTTATGGAATTCTCAGATTATGAATTTTTTGAGGAATTAAAGATTTTTGAAGTTAAAAAAAAATATATTTAAATTTTTTTAGCCTGTCACCGAGGCTGTTGAAGCCGGCAATGCAGTAGTGCTGCGTTTTGCAGCAGCGCCGACATAGGCGGTGCCAGCTGACACTGCTAAGAAAGGAAGAGAGGAAATTTTTTTTTTTAAGCTTTTTAGTTTTTTTACAAGATTTGGGGACGGGGGCTTGTTGTGCAAATTAGGTAACTTGAAGCCCTTTGCTTGCAATTAGGCTTAGTGTTATAAAATTAAGTTTCAATCCCTAACATTTTAAAGTTCATAAAAATTGGGCCTTTAAGTTTTGTGTTTAATAATTCAGTCCCTAAAGTTTAAAAATTAATTAATTTGGGTCAATAAAATTCTAAATTTTATAATTAAAGCCCTCAAACATTAATAATTAATTCAAATCAGTCCCCAAAGCTCTAATTGACTCTAATTGGCCCCTAAAAGTTCTGAATTAATAAATTTTGGTCCCCTAAAGTTTTAAATTTATTAATTTTGGCCCCTAAAGTTTGGAATTAATTAATTTTGCCCCCTAAAGTTTTGAATTATTAATCCTAAGGCCCCTAAAGTTTAAAACTAAATAAAATATGCAAAATTGGTGGTTTTATTTCTCAAATTTTGGTACTTAAGACTCTTTTAAAAGAAATAATATTCGAAAGTGAATTAACTGAAGCAACATGTTGTCAAAACAATCTCTCTTGTGGAAATTAATTAACGTAAAATATTAAAAGGTGTTTATGCATGTGTTATTCATGGGAATATTGATCGGCCCAAAGGAAGGTCAATATTTAACTGGATACATGTGTACCTGTGGTGATAAACATGTGACAATTATTTGGTTTAACGTGTGAACAATAAATCGGTCCAAGGAAAGATTTATTGATTGACACATTGTATTTATTGTCAATTTTTTTTATCACTACACCAAGAATACCACTTACAAGTTAATATTTCTGTCCAAAGAGATATTGATGTTGTGTTAAGTATCTTGTGATGGGCCCTACCACTATTTGAGATTATTATTATTTGCATATTAAAGATATTCATGCGAGCTTTTCGAAATAATCGGTCTCTAATTCAATTTCACGTTCTGCTACTAATATCTTTGCTAGTATCAATTCAATTCCAATGCTTAATGGTACAAATTTCAGGGCATGGCAAGAGAATGTGATGATTATTCTCGGAGTCATGGACCTTGTTTTATGGATCGATCAACCTGCTGCACTTACTGATAAAAGTACCTCTGATGACAAGAAGGAGATGAAAAATGGGAACGATCGAACCGCATAAACTTAATAGTCATGAAGCATGCAATTCCAGAAACATTCTGGGGCACTATATCCGATAAGGTGACCATGGCTAAGGGTTTCCTTGAGGATCTTGAGAAGAAGTTTGTCAAGAATGGAAAGATCGAAACAGGTACACTTTTGGGAAACCTTGTCTCAATGAGGTATAAAGGGAAATGAAACATTCAGAAGTACATTATGGAATTGTCTCACATTGCTTCAAAACTAAAGGCACTCAAGTTGGATTTATCTGAAGACTTGTGATGCACTTGGTTCTGATATCCCTTTTGGCACATTTCAGTCAATTCAAGGTGAGCTACAACTTTCAAAAGGACTCATGATCCTTTAATGAGCTCATCTTATACTGTGTCCAGAAAAAGGAAAGATTGAAGTATGAGCAAATAGAAAGTGCTCATTTAGCCACCACCTCCAAGAGCAAAAGGAATAATAAAAGGAAAAATGATAAGGAAGCTGTGGGTACAGCATCGCAAAAGAAACATCACAGGGAACCAACTGAAGGTGGTTGTTTCTTCTGAGGAGCTGCAAGTCATAAGAAGAAGAATTGCACCAATTACAACGCATAGCATGTAAAGAAATGTATTATTCTTCATTTGGTTTATTCTGAGGTTAATTTAACTTCGATACCTAGACACACAGGTGGATGGATTCTGGTGCAACAAAGTGTATCTATGTGTATCTATGCAGGGTTGCCTGAGTTTTCGAAAATCAAGTGATAGTGAAAGATATATCTATGTTGGTGACGGCAAGACGGTAGAAGTAGAGACAATAGGAAAATTTAGATTATTGTCAAAAATTGAATTTTATTTAGATCTTGATGAGACATTTATTGTACCGTCTTTTAGGTGGAATTTGATTTCTATTTCTACTTTGGACAAATTTGGTTACTTTTGTTCATTTGGGAATGGAAAATTTAGTTTGTTTTATGATTCAAAATTGGTTGGTTCCAGTTCTTTATTAGGTTACGATAATCTTTATTCAATTGATACAATTGCCTCTTTTTATGAATTCTTGCATCTAAGTACTCGAGGTGTAAAACAAAAATTAACCGATGAGAATTCTACCTCGTTGTGGTACAAGAGATTAGGTCACATTTCCAAGAGGAGATTTGAGAGACTTGTGTCTGACGGGATTCCCGACCCTCTTGAGTTCATAGATTATGATTTGTGTGTCAAATGTATAAAAGGAAAACAAACCAACAAAAGGAGATTTCAAGCTAATATGACTTCAGACGTCTTAGAACTTATACATACGGATATTTGTGAACAATTCCCTACAGATTCTTGGAATAGTTAACAATATTTTATAACGTTCATAGGCGACTTTTCAAGATATGGCTATATATATTTCATTCATGAAAAATCACAGTCTCTGGATGTGTTCAAAAACTTTAAAGCTGAAATTGAGAACTAACTCGATAGAATGATTAAAAGCGTTAGATCTGACTATGGGAGTGAATACTATGGCAGATATGACGGTTCAGATGAACAACATCCAGGACTATTTGCTAAATTCCTAGAGGAATGTGGTATCATCCCATAGTACACTATGCTGAGAGACGAAACAGAATGCTTAAGGATGGCCAGGAGTATGATTAGTCATTCTATCTTATTAGAATCTCTTCGGGGTGAAATATTAAAGACCGCAGCGTATATACTCAACAGAGTTCCAACTAAGGCTACTAATAAAACCCCTTATGAGCTTTGGACGGGCAAGAAACCTAGTTTGAAGCATATACATACTTGGGGTGTCTAGTTGAGGTAAGGCCCAATAAGCCAAATGAAAAGAAACTAGACACAAGGACCATTAGTTGATTTAGGGGTTACAAGTTTTATGATCCCACAACTAAGGCAATTTTCGAGACAAAAAATGCTAAGTTCTTTAAGGATATTGAGTTTACTGTGGGAGAAAAGGTTATAGGCTTTGTCTTTGAGAAGGAATATGTTGAAATTCCTCCAATTGCAATTGACAATGATTAGGTTTCTATCCATGAAATTGTTCAAGAGGCAAGTCCAGATCAAGACAATGTCATATCTCCCTCTCAAGATCAATAAATTGTTCCAGAAGAACAAACTCTATAGCCTCAAGAACCAATGTCTTTAATAAGATCCACTAGAGAGAGGAGAAGTGCGATTTTCGATGATTACATTGTATTTCTCCAAGAACACGAAGTTGACATTGGAATGGTAAAAGATGATCTAATCAACTTACGTCAAGCTATGGAAAGTTCTAACTCTCAAAAGTAGCTTGATACTATGAGTGAAGAGATAAAATCTATGAAGGATAATGACCTATAGGACCTCGTTCTATTGCCTGAAGGTACAAAATTCATTGGTTGCAAATGGATATTTAAGACCAAGAGGGATTCGAAGAGTGATGTAGAAAGGTATAAGGCTCATTTTGTTGCAAAGGGCTTTACACAGAAATAAGGCATCGATTATAAAGAGAATTTCTCTCCAGTTTCTTCGAAAGACTCTTTCAAGACTATAATGGCATTGGTAACGCATTTCAATCTTGAGTTACATCAGATGGATGTTAAGACCGTGTTTCTCAATGGCAACATTGATGAAACAATTTATACGGTACAACAGAAAACTTCGTATCGGATGACGCAAAACAAACGGTTTGTAAACTAATGAAATCCATCTATGGACTTAAACAGGCGTCTCGTCAATGGTATTATAAGTTTCATGAATTGATCATCTCATTTGATTTTGAGATGAATTAGGTCGATGATTGTATATACCACAAGTTCAGTGGAAGTAAGTATATTTTTCTGATTTTATATGTGATGACATATTGCTTACCAGCAATGATATAGGCTTATTGCACAAGACCAATAGATTTCTAGCAAAGAATTTTGAGATAAAAGATCTTGGTGACTCATCTTTTATATTAGGAATTCAAATACACTAAGATCGTTCTCAGGGTATTCTTAGATTATCACAAAAGACTTATATGGAAAAGGTACTTAAAAGATATGTCATGTAAGATTGTAAACCAGGTGACACCGTTGTGGCTAAAAGAGACAAGTTCAATTTAGGTCAGTGCCGTAAAAATGACTTGAAAATTAAAGAAATGCAGAAAATTTCTTATTCTTCAGCTATAGGAAGTTTGATGTATGCTCATGTTTGTACATATTCAGATATAGTGTACATTGTTGGGATGCTAGAGAGATATTTAAGTAACCCGAGAATGGATCATTGGAAAGCAGCCAAACGGGTCATGCGGTATTTACAGAGAACAAAAGACTACATACTCACATACAAGAGATCGAATCAGTTGTAGATTGTCGGTTATTCTGACTCCGATTTTGTAGGATGCCAAAATAGTAAGAGATCCACTTCAGGCCATATTTACTTACTTGTTGGAGGTGCTATCTCCTGGAAGAGTGCTAAGCAGACACTCATAGCTATTTCCACTATGGTAGCGGAGTTTATAGCGTGTTATGAGGCATCAAATCATAGAATATGGCTACATAATTTTGTCAATGGGTTGCGTATTGTGGATAATATAGAAAAACCACTTAAGATATTTTGTAACAATAAATCAGCTATACTGTATTCCAATAACAACAAGAGCTCGAAGAAGTCAAAATATAAAGAGATCAAGTTCCTGACTGTTAAAGAAAGAGTTTAGATAGACATGTGTCAATATAGCATATTGGGACAAACTCCATAATTACGGATCCGATTACTAAGGGATTGATATCCAAGGTCTTTCATGAACACACTGCTCATATGGGTGTAAGGTCTTTTGAGGATGTTTAGTTTCAGTAGGAGTTTGTATTTTTCCTTTTCATATTGGAAACATGCATTGTATATCCCAGCTGTTTGTAAATGTTGGGTTCGACATTCAAACGTCTAACCCGACGGTTTGTAAACGTCAAATTTGACAGTTGAAATGTCGAAAAGTAGATGGTAGTGGGTGGAACTTAGGCTTCTTCAGCACAACACATTAAATATGGTAATTGCTATTGAGTTACCAAATGACAAAATGAAAAATGTCAGATTGACCTTATCATTAATGAAAACAGTGTTTAGTTTGAATGCAAGAAATTACTTAAAACCTTAATGGTGATAATGACATTTTGTAGTTTATATAGAAGACGGAGAAAAGTTAGGGTTTGCAATTTATGTTTCATTTTTAAATTTCTTTTACTCTTTTTTATTAACAAAAATTCATATTAATCAATAAAATACACATTTATCCATGTTTTTTTTTTAGTAGCTCACCTTTGAAATTGATCAATAGCTTTTTCTATTGCCTTGTTGATGATGGAATGAAGATGATGAAGAAGAATGTAGGGTTTCACTCCTATGTGTGTGTGTGTGCATGTTTTTTTTTTTTTTATTAAGATTTCACCCATTTTTTAATTAAAAATTCATATTCTACAATATACTAATCATATCTTCAATGTTAAAAATAAATAAAACAAATAATCACATCTAACCATTAATTACATTCAAATCAATCATTTATTGCTCATAAAAAGGTGTCAAAGGGTAAAATGAACATTTTACAAGAGAAAAATGATATTTTTGGAAGAAATTGGTGCAAATGAAATTTTTTTGTGCATTTTCAATTTTAGTGATATTTATGTAAATTCCCCTTAAATTTTTATATTTGAAGGCTGCTCTAATTTGTAATGAGATGCGTGGACACGGTCCTTCCAAACAATTTTATTTATGACGGGGTTCAACAATATAACCAACAATAATTACTGGACCGCGTTGAATGATCAAAGAACTATTTAGCAATACTACTGACTACTGTTAAGTTTAATATCAATTTAGGTGGTAGAACTAATGACATAAAATTATAGGTTCAATTAAATATAAAAAATTACAACTCATTCGATATGAATTATGATATGTTGACATTTAGACTGATGTTCAACATCAATGTTACTAGGCTTCCGTTTGGTTTCGATTTTTCAAGCAAAAAAATCAATTTTTTGATCGTTACTCCAGTCAGCCGTCATTTTTGACTTATTGACTCACAGGTAAGACCCATTTTTTTTTCTAACACTAAAAAAATTAATTATCATAATCAGTATCAAACATGCCCTATATATCATTATTCTTATTAAACAAAAATGCACACCATATTGGACTTATATTATTAGCCTTAAAAGCACTTTATTTCCTTATAATTGAAAATTGGAACTGTTGATATCTGAAAGAAACTTTAACTTATATCAAAATTATCTTCCTGCGTCCCACCACAAGATGTGTGAATGCAATCTTTCCTATCCGCTTCCTACGCGTTATCGCAAATAATTCTATAAGCATTGCGGGTCTACACTGAGGCCAATAGAAGGAGCTTCACATGATATAAAGAAGGTGCACCCCGTGGGACTATAACTTTTGTGTACAAACTTAATGAATTTAGATTATAATTTGCCAATAAATTTCCATATTCCAGTACACATCGAAAAGTTGTAAGATCCATAATTAAAATTAATTATTAACTTTAACTTAAATTTAAATCTAAATTTAAATCGGTACCAAACATGGGCAAAACCTCGACGAAGATTATAAATCGTTCTGAATTATGGTACACTACAATAGAGGCGTGTTCAAATTCTCTCTCCTTGACCTACGGTGTGTCTATTGTCATGTCTTTGTCATAATAATTATAGACTCCGTTTTGCTTAGCAAATTAGGTATGGAAGAAGATTCTACGAAAATCAATTAAAGCAACGTGGTTTATTATATATTTTAAAGTGTTAGGTTTTGTTAGATGAAAAATCCAGATCGGTGTGGATTAAAGGTCGAGCGAAGTCACCATGTTGATTGAATATGTTTGTGCTAATTATGATTGGTGGCTAAAAATGCGATAGATTCAGGAGAAAGAAGATTATCATTACAAATGCGACAAAAATCAGAGGAACGTTGTAGAAGATTGATTTGTCCATGTTATGACTTTCTTTAGGTTTTATTTTTTTACTTTATGTTAAAATTATTTGTTGGTAGAAATAGTAGTACATAAATAGATTATATTCGTATGTTCTACAAAATGTTTGATTAAAATTAATATTTGGCTTTGATAATGAAATTTTATCATATAAAAAACTAGAACCAACAAGCTAGTTCAATTTGGTTTCAGTTGAAATCGATTGGATTTTGGGTTTCACCTTGTTTGAGTCCCATTTTAGGAAAAAAATTTAATTTTTGAATAGTATATTGAGAGGAAATATGTGGTTAAATAATAAAGAAAATTTTGAATTTACGTGTAATATTATTTTATTAAAAATGTGTGGTTAAAATAATATCAAAATAATACAGAAGAATGCATTTTTTTTCCTAAAAATGGGGCTCAAATAAGCTGTTTATAACTAGAAACTAAGGATTTGTTTCAATCCTATTTTTTGGAGTTACATAGAATGATGTGGAGGGAAAAAATTGGATAAAAATTTGATTATATTTTAAATCGACAGATGATATAGTGACATATAGCATTATGTAATCCATTATATAAAGCTCGATGTACATGTAGTAATGTCCAAGTTTTAAATAGTGATTTTTAAAAAAATGTGTGGTTAAATAGTAGAAAAAATTTTGGTATATATATATAATATTTTATTGTAGAAATCCGTGATTGAAAATGATTCTATAATAAATAATAAAATAAATTAAAGAACGATAAAGAGGCGCTTAGAATAAGTGAAGAGTTTATTATTTAAAATATCAATATCAAATCATGTCGGTATCCGGCATGTCTGGAACTTTCGCAGTAATTGTCATCGGACCCGTCGCTTTACTTTTGAATGTGTTTCTAGAAGTACAATAGCGTGATTGATGAGGTAATGAGTTGGTCAACTCAATTTATTTAAATTTATTTAGTCTAATTCAACTCTCTAATTAGGTAACGTAATATTATGGATCCTCTTTTGTTCGAGAATAACTTGCAATTATAAGTTTACTAAAACAATATTATTTCAAGTGTATATATAAATTAAAATTTTTTAAATCGAACAAAGAAAAATATATTAGTTCTTGTTTCGCGCGAGTTGTCGCTAACAATTAAAAAGGAATCAGTCGATTGTGTAAGGAACAAATCTCTTGAGACAAAGTCTCAAAAAAGGGTGTTTTATTGGTGTGACTTTATAATTGGAACTTCAAATAGAATGCCTCCAAGGGGCGTAAGCATACGAGTACTGAAAAGAAATATTTTAAGTCTAAACTAAGGAATTGAAATTACATATTCTCTATTTGAGAGTGTTTGATTCGGGGGGTTTTTGCTCTATATCTTTTCTTCCTTTTATATTTCCTTGATACTCTCTTTGTGATCAACCGCTTAGAAATTGTTTAATTGCTTTATAACAGCTCACTTTCTTCATGGTAGCCAACTTATCGTGGAACTGCCGTCTCTAAATGCTGCCACTACTCTTTGTCATTTAACCGTCTTCAACTGAACTTTTTGAATCGTGGAACGTGATAAGATTACCCAATAACTGCTTCGATAAATGTACTTTTGGATAACCATAATACCTTATGTTTGCTAAGATTTTGAGCGATTCGAAGGTTTGGGCGAGAATGGAGTTACAACTCTGGGCGACTGCAAGGCATTTCATTCGCTCAAATCCTAGGTGTCTTGTAAGTTTGGGCGATGGTGTTACCGCGTTCATGGGCTTTCATTGCATTCATTAATAACCGTATTTGGGCTTTTATCTTGAATTGCCCAGTTGGGCTTCATTCTTTGGGCTATTTGAATTGGGCTGCACTTTTAGCATGTCAACAATTACCCCCCAATATGGCAGAATTAATACCAATTATTAATTTTTGCCATATTCACTTTGTGTTTCCCAACAACATTTGAAATTCCCAAAAATTTCAATCATGATTTCCTTCCATAGCCTGAAAAGGTGCAACGTTGCAAACCCTTATAACCCCCAAATACACGCAATTTCATCGCACCACTAAATCACGCCTCATTGCTTCGCGCTTCTCTCTCGCAATATTATTGTTCATCTTCTTGTTTCTCTGCTACGTTTGTCAAGCAAATTTCAACAAAACTTTATTTCGTTCCTAATGGCTACTTCACAATCCCAATCTGGTGACTCTTTCAGTTTCGAAGACTTCTAGAAACTCCTCACTCGGCCATATATAACTCCGAACTTCCTTGCACCAGCCAATGCCGAACTCAACGAGTTCTATCTAGGTCATTCATTCAACAACGCCGAGGCCATCGAACAAGTGGCGGTGGGCCAGCTGTTCCCTTGTACTCAAGGCCCTCCGTTTCTAAACTCTTTACCGCTTCGCGAAAGAGGTATTCGCACTTGGCCTAAATCTGATATTATTTTTCGTAGATGGCATGCTCGCCTTGTGGACCATGGTCCTACCAAGGCAATTTTTGATAGTGCTAGGATTTCTGATTTGCTAGGAATCTCTCTTAAATCCCCTACTTTTGATCCAGCACTTTTCCCTATAGCTTTAAGTTTTTGGTTTTCTGAGTATAATACTTTTATTTTCCCCCTTGGTCCCATGTCCATTACTTTAAAGGATGTCGGGGCCTTAGTAAATCTGCCACCTTTGGGCGATACCATTTTTCCTGATATTTTGATTTCTAGTGTCGCCCCAAAATTTGACAAAAAACTCACCGAGTTTTATTCAAGCCTGCAAAGCTGTTATAATCACTCGAGCGCTGAGCCTTCTCATGCTGAGCGTGTGCCCTTTTTTCAAATTTGGCTTTGTAAATATATTTTGTGTGTGCCAAGTCTGAAGCCTTCTATGAGCTATTTACCCATAGCGCACGAATTGGTGCGTGGTAGACCTCTGAATTTGTGTTCTTTCTTTTTGGCCGCCCTCTATAGAGGCATGGCTTCTCTCCAATTCCAATTGAAGAATGATGCATCTCCCACTGGCAGTGGGCCTCTTTGGTTCACTCAAATGTGGTTGAGAGCCTATTTTCCATCACTTGGTGCTCTATCTCTTTTCCCTTCACTCTGCTAGTTGCTATGGGCTAGCTATTGACCCACTGAGCCCTGTACATATGTCCAAAAGGGACATTTTTTCATTCTTTTACACTTTGAATTAAATTCCTTCTTTCTTTCATTTTCCTCCCTTTTTAACTCCTGATTATGTGCATCCCCCATCTAGACAGTGCGAGCACCTCTCTACTCGTTTGGGTTCAGTTTTTTATCGGAAGGGAGTTGTTCCATGATATTTTGACTGGAACTAATGCTAAAGCTGAGGTTGAAATATATGCTCCCCAATTTTTTGCTCGTCAACTTGATTTTGGCCAAACTTGGCCTGTTCCCCCTTGTTATTCAAGAAATTTGATAGATCGCTTCCACACCACTAATAAGGCAGAAGCAGAAGTTATAAATGCTCGCAATATTCTTTTGACAAGTAACTTTTCATTATCTCCCTTCAATCCTAGCCATGCCATCCATCCCCTTTTTGAACAACTCTGACCATCAGTGCAGGGCAGATTGTTTGCAACTGATGCCTATCGCGCTTTCCATTCACTGGATCAGCTGGACATTTCTTCCACTTCCCCTGTTTTGGTCACCCATGTGTCCATTAGGAGTCCTTCCTCTTCTGCTCGTGCTAAACAATCTGTTCGTCCATCTACTTCTTTTCCTGCCAAGCCTACTGCATGTAAAAGTGCCCCAAGCCGCAAACGGCCAGCCTCAGCATCTCCCATTTTGGAGGAGGATGATGATGATGATGATGATAACACTTCTCTCATTGTCAGGAGAAAGGTAATTAAATTAGTTTACTCACAAGCATACCTTTTAATACTTGAAACTTTTCTATGTGCTGATAGTTTATTCGGATTTCTCAGAAAAGTTTAGCCTCTCCTTCGAAGGCTTTGGTGTTGGCAGCTCCTGCTGCATCATCCTCTGCTGAGGCTGCTTCATCCAAACCAGTTGATGAAGGGACTACGCTTAATGAGAAACCTTCAGTCCTGGAATTCTCATCACAACCAATGGATGAGCCACCTTCTTCCCAGGGTGTCAACCCCCCAAACGTCGAACCAGAAGGTAATACATTTTTTGATATTTTACCTTTGCCTGTGCTATTGGTTTTTAACTTGTTGCTTTTTGAGTTCTGCAAATGCTCCCATGGGTTTGCCCATTGTGGCAAAGTCTTCTCGTTTAGATAAGGGGAAGTCCTCACAAATGGTGGAGCCACAGGTGGTAGATTTTGCTGGGGATATGCCATCTCCCAAGATTGCTGATGAGGTAATCTTTGTTTCACTTTTACTTCCACTATGTTCATTGTAGTGAAAAACTTCAATGTTGGCGACTTTCTTTGTAGGATGCTGATAGGATTGTACGTTTCATCCAGGACTTGTTCACTTCCTGGGGACAAGTTAAGACGTCTCGCTCTGCTTCAACCAGTCGTCCTTTTGCTTCTTCAGAGGAAGATATGAAGTTCCTCAAGCAGTCGATATTTGAGTATGTGTCCTTTATGGATATGGACATCAGTCAGGCTAGTGCTGCCAAACATAAGGATAAGCTTGAGCATTTGAGTACGAAGTTGGCGCAAGCACTGACACTTCCGTCGCTCAATCTTTCTGCTGATTTTAAAGCGACATTGAAAGTTGTCCATTCCGAGATTCTCTTCTTGCTGACCAAAAATGTCGAACTGAAGGCCAAAAGTACTCAATATCTTCGCGCTGTATCTGAAAGAGATCTTTGCTCATGGAGATCAACAAAGCTGAGGACGAACTGAAAGAAATCTCTTCTGAAGTCATGATTGAAGACTTTTTGATGACCAGCTTGGCTGCACAAATGAAGGAGCTTCAAGCAAGGATAGACGACTGCAAGGCAAGAATGGTTGCTACGAAACTCAATGCTTCCCAAGGAATTGAACGAACCAAGTCTTTGCTCGAGCAGTACAAGAAGCTGGAGGTTGATGATGATTTTGTGGCCGAATTGAGTGTCACTACTTCTCAGCAAAGCGAGGATTGGAGGAGACTTAGAGAAAGAATTCGTTTAGTCTGGGGCGAATTGTAATTAAGACATTTAATGCCTTAACTTGTCTTTTTGTAACTTCGTATTAAATTTCCCTTTGTAACCTCGTACTAATGTCCATTGGTAATTCTGAACATACTAACAACCATTATCATTAATGAACGATTAATTTGTCTTCTTGTGTATTTATTGACGCTGTCTTTAATCGTTAACCCCCCAAGCATTTAACTGCTTTATGCTAAGATTCACGCACATTTTCTCTTGGTGTTTTTGTCTCTTTTCCTAAGACTTCAGGCCATTTGATCCTAGTTACTAGGCACGAATGTGGCTGTTCATATTCTGTCTATTCACCTTCACGCCTCTATAAATGCACTCATATTGCACACTTGTCATTTTCATTTCCATTCTCATCTTCAAAACCAATTTGCTGCCATTGTTCGGCATTTTGACAATCGATCCAAAACCTTCATCTTCCATGGAAATGGATCATTTGATCTGCCCATTTTGCCATCTTCCTTGATATCGCCTTTGGTATGGGAGATATAGGAAATATTCTTTGGCCAGCAAAGTTCTTCCTATCGTCTCCATGTTCCTTACAAGGAGTTCGATGATGGAAGACAATTTTTGAGGACGCCTGCAAGCCACTTTACTTGCTGAGAGTGCTTCTCAGCCTCTTTGCCCGTCATTTCAGCGATGCATTTAGGAAGGCGATGTAAGAGTGCTTCATCTTCCTTTCTGCTTGCTGAGAGTGCTTCTCGGCCTCTCTGCTTGCCTTTGCAGCAGTGCGATCAGGATGGCAATCAAGGCCAGTTCACCCTCTTACTCGGCGATCGACCGGGAGATTAGTTTGCTCTTAATTGTAGCTTGTAGAGCATTTAGTATTTTGTATTACGCAACTTTGTAATGAATGTTTGATAATAAAGGAATTTATTTGAACGTATTTTGCTCTGGCCCCTTTTAATCTACGATTGTTCAACGCGATTTGATTACGCTTTTATTTGTTCACTTTCCCATACGGAAGGAACATATTTTTTTTAAATATTTACCATTAATGAATCTCATGTGCTTGGTGCCGTCTAAATCTTCCAAATGATAGGCTCCATTAGGCAACACATTATTTACTTTATATGGTCCTTCCGAATTGGGCGACCACTTGCCATACTTTGGATCTTTGCTATCCAAAGGGAGTATTGTTTTTCAAACCAATTCGCCCAGGCTGAACGACTTAGCTATAACTTTTTTATTATAAAATTTAGCTATTCTTCATTTTTGAACTTGCAATCTATCTAGGACGTCCAATTCCAATAAGTTTTGAGCTAGTGATTCGGTATACTCATCACCACTTAACTTATGTTGTAAACACACTCTGATCGATTGCACGTTAATTTTCATAAGCAAAACGGCCTCCTGTCCATAAGTAAGTTGGAAAGGAGTAATTTTGGAATTTGACCGAGGCGACGTCCTATAAGCCCATAAGGCATTGTTTAGACATTCGTGCTAATTTCTAGCATTTTCATCTATCATTTTCCTTATGATATTTTTTAGAATCTTATTAGAAGATTCTGCTTGTCCGTTGGATTGAGCGTAATATGGTGTGGAGTTCACTAATTTAACTCCAAACTCGCTCAAGAATTTATTCACTTGATCCCATTTAAAGATGTTCCGTGATCTACCATCAAAATTTTTGGAGTTCCAATATCATAAATGATGTGATCACGGATAAATTTTATGACATTCTTTTGGATGATCTCCTTTAAAGGTATCACTTCTACCCACTTAGTGAAATAATCAGTTGCAACTATAATAAAGGTATGTTGCTTGGACGATGGGGGATAAATCTTCCCTATCAGGTCTATTGCCCAACCCTTAAACAGTCAAGGTTTGATAATAGGTGCCATCTCTCGTGCTGGCGCCTTTTGTATTGGACCATACTTTTGGCATGCTAGACAACTCTTTGCACACTGAACGCATGATTCTCCCATCTTTGGCCAAAAATATCAATTCCTAATAATTAACCATCTCATCCTTTGGCTAGCTTGATGAGCTCCACATATCCCTTCGTGCACTTCAGCCACGATCGTCCTGACTTCTTGCAAACTTACACATTTTAGCGATATACCATCAGAGCATTTTTTAAACAACTCTTCATCTATCGGTGTATAGTTTAGCAAACACAACTTCATTTTTCTACTATTTCCTTTATTAGGTTCTTTAAGGAATCTTTTAATCTCTGTCCTCCAATCTATTGCATCTCCATCTTGTATGCAATGAATTTCAATCGTTCTCGCCCTTCTTTGGATCACGGGCAATATTGTTCCATACTCACAAGTAGATTTCCAGTTTAAAATCTTTGAGTATCCTGAGGCCATCTGGGCCAATTCGTTCGCTGCGTCATTATATATCCTATTAACACATTGAAACTCTATTTGGTCGAATTCTTCCAATAATTCTTGGACGATTTCATGCTGACTTATAGTAGAATCACTTTGACATTTAAAATCACCAATCAATTGGTGAATTACTAATTGAGAATCGCCTCTAACGATTACATTCTTTACCCCCATATCTATCGTTAATTCTAGGCCCACGATTAAGGTTTCGTATTCGGCCTGATTGTTGGTGCACATCCTGTCCCAAGTGAATGCGAACTTGTAACAAATTCCTAAAAGATTTATCAATGCCACTCTTACTCCTGCACCTTTAGAGGTTTTCGATCCATCGAAATATAAAACCCAAGGTTTTAATTCGAATGAATTGATCTCTAACTCAATTTCTTCATGCATATCAAGGCATGGATGATCGGTCGGAAAATTAGTCAAAGCCTGATTTTTGATTACCTTTTGGGGTATGTATTGTACTTCGAATTCTAATAAAGCTAATGTCCAAAGGCCTACCATTTGGTACAAAATAGGGCGAGAGAACATATACTTAACCAAATTTACTTTAGAAATTAAATAAATTGTTACAGGCCGTAAATAAGCCCTTAATTTTGTACATGTGAAATACAATGCAAGACATAATTTTTCAATGGCTGAATAATTACATTCACATTTTGTTAACCGTCTACTCAAGTAATAAATCGCCCTTTCTTTATCAAATTGGTCTTCCTATGCGACCATTCCAGCTATTGATTCTTCTTTAGCCGATACATACACTTTCATTGGCCGTCCTTAAATTGGTGATACCAACACTGGTGAACTTGATAAATATGTCTTTAGGCTTTCAAAAGCCTTTTGATGCTCTTTCCAGATGAATTTGTTCTGATTTTTCAACTTTAAAAGTGGCGAAAAAGCTTTAGTTTGCCCTGCACAGTTAGAAATAAAGCATCTTAAAAAGTTTACTTGGCCTAGAAACCTTTGCAATTCTTTTTTGTTACTAGGTGGTTTAGCCTCTAAAATGACCTTCGCTTTATTTTTATCAAGTTCAATCCCCCTTTTGTGTACTAAGAAACCAAGAAAATTTCCTGCATTAACACCAATTGCACATTTAAAGGGATTCAACTTTAGTTTATATTGCTTCATTCGCTCAAATGAACATCTTAATTGTTCAAAATGGTCCTCTTTTTTAAGGGATTTGACCACTATATCATCTACATACACTTCAACAAACTTGTCTATCATATCGTGAAAAATCAAATTCATTGTCCTTTGATATGTTGCTCCTGCATTTTTCAGGCTGAAAGGCATAACTACCATTCAAAACATCCTAGAGACCTAGGGCATCTAAATGCAGTTTTGTGTATATTTTTCTCAGGTATATAAATTTGATGGAATACATTACATGTCCAGCAGTCGAGTCTACTAAAGAATCTACCGTGGGCATTGGATATTCATCTTTAGGTGTGGCTATGTTTAGGTTCCTAAAGTCTATGCACACCCTTAGTTTACCATTCTTTTTTAATACCGGCACGACATTGGACAATCATTCAATATATCTGGTCGTTTTAATAAAGCCTGCTTTTAATAATCGCTCTATCTCTTCCTTAATTTTAGGAAGTACATTAGGAGCGAAACGCCTAGGAGGTTGCCTATGAGGTTTAAAATTAGGCTTGGTTGATAATCTATGTTCCACCAAATCTCTATCTAAACTAGGCATATGTTCACATTCCCAAGCAAAATAATCTTTGTACTCCTTTAATAAAGCGATTAATTTATTACTAACCTCTTGATCGAGCATTTGGCTGATGAACGTTGGGCGATCTTTTCCTTCATTGCCAATATTCACTTTAATTAGGGGGTCTTGTGCTTGAGCGTATCCAGGCTTGGCGATCCTTATCACTTCGTCATCTAGTTCTTTTGTAGGCATTTCTTCTTCTAAACAATCCACAATGTTGACTTCTCGGCCAATACTTTGTTCCAACTCGAACACTGCCAGTTTGTTTCTCAATGCTTTCAAGGCTGCTGCTCCTTTCGTCTTGTCCTTTCATTCTTTATTAAAAGCCATTAATTTGGCTTTGAAGGCCTGAACATTGGCCATTTGTCTTTGTTGCTTACAACTCATTTAAAACTCCTTGATTATTCTTTTGCCAATTACTGGCTCCTCCAGGGCCACTATGTTTGGCCTCATCTGACTGAATATTTTAGTGAGTGCATCTACTGAAAACAGCTCTTCACTCTGCGTGACAATCTGAGTTTCTTCTCCACTTAGACTACTCTGACAGGTCCATAATTTCCTTCGTACATGAACCTTTCCACCGAGTTTGCTTCTATGACAAAAGGCCTATGATCGGCCTGCACCACCTCTGCTTCGCCTTTATCATTCCAAAAAATTAGGCACTGATGGAGCGATGAAGGTATACAGCGACTTCCGTGTATCCAATCTCTTCCTAATAACACATTGTAACTAGTGGGACCATCTATTATAAAGAAGACTGTGGTCCTGGTGGTTGTTCTTATAGTTATGTCCAATGGCATAACCCCTTTAGCTGAAATTGCTCCTCCATTGAAACTTGTCAGGATGACTTCCGTTGGGATCATATCACCTTCTGTCTTTACAAATTTCCTCATTATCCTAGATGGAATGGTGTTTATAGCTACTCCATTATCGACAAACACTTTTGCCACAGGTATGCCGTTAACTAGAGCTTTAACGTACAATTGCCTCAAGTGTTTGATCAATTTCATGGCTGGTCGCTTAAAAATAACTTTTTCGGCAGCATCTATTTCCACTTCCTGCTTGTCCTCTGTCGAGTTACCCTTTTGTGATAAGTCAACGTGCAGCATATCGCACCGAGCCTCTGTCTCCTGAATTCCCTTTTTACTATTTTCTAATGCTTCTTCTTCAGTTACCCAAGGAGGAGGCATTATTCTTGGAGGTCATTCATACTTTTCAGAGTGAGAGACTCTCTTCTTCCTTTTGGGCGTCCCGTACAGCACGTAAAAATCGAAAGAACGCCCAGATGGTTCTCCCAACAAGTCTACTTCATGAACTCCCTCTCGATGTAATTGCTTCAACAGAGTATTGTACGATACTCCTCTTCTTCTCCTTTCTGCTTCCAGATCGATTTTCTCTTCGATGTCTGTCATACCATCATCTTCTTCACCATTGTAGGCCTCTCTAGAAGTTTGGTCTTCTTCATATTCCAGCATGCATGTTTCCTCTTCGTTATCCTCCTTTTCTTCTTCTCCTTTCTCTTTGTTCTTGAACTCATTGGCTAGTAAATAGTTATTAGCCATGACAGGAGGTAACGTACCAAATTGGATAGTGAGGGGTTGATCTGGATCTTCTCCACCCCTCTGTCTCGCTCAAACTTCGACCTCCCTGAAGAAGTCTCTGGTAATTCTTCCATAGGTTCGCCTGTACCAGTCTCTTCACTGTCTTTGAGAACATTCTGATTGGCAGCTTCGAATAGTCTAGGTGCCTTAGGACGTAGCATTCCCTGTTGTTGCCTCATCATTTGCCTGTAGTTCCGTTGAAAATGCCTTTGTTGGGTTCTAGTCATCTCATTGAAAGGTATCGCCGCTCCAGCCTCATACTGGAATGAATGCCATACATTTGGTTGGCGAGGTTGCGGTCTGAATGTTTTCCCATTATTTACTGGCCTGAACTGCCTCTCAAAAAGCGGTCCCTTATAGAACGATGTTCCCTGCCCTCTACCAAGCTGAGCGTTTGGAAAAAAACTAGGGCGATGATGATACTGTCATATCCTGATTTCAGTGCATTTGCACTAACTTCTTTTTTGCATCTTGCACATAGGACGTCTTCATCCTTTTTGGGCTCTTTCCGTTTGATAAGTTCAAAGACACTGAGATGTGGTCCAGGGTCTTCTTCACCATCATATATAACCAACTTGAATTTTGGCAATTTGTTTTTGAAATCAGATGTCACCATGTTCACTCCCAGTGACTGTGGAAAAGGGTTTTCATCCACTGCCATCTTCTTCTTATCCTCGAATGTAATTCGTCCTGATTCAATGGCATCCTGTAACACATGGAGAAAAACCAAGCAATTGTTAGTTAAATATGACCATGCATTATACCACTTACAATATTTTTTACCCTTAATTTGTTCAGGGCTTAGCAATTTATGCTTATCGCTCAACTTTATCTGCTTATCCTTATATAATTTATCAAATATAAGGTCAGCTTTGGTTACATCGAACGAGAATGTTCTAGCCTTTATGTTTTCACTTTTTATAGCCTCATCCCTGCCTGACGGTCTAGTTTTAGCCATTATAGGAAAAGTATATGTGTCTCCTTTAACTAATTCGGCCAAACACATTTCGGTTTGATCGTAATACTCATCGTTAATAGTATGAACATCAAAATTTGGGTCTCTATAATAAGTCCCTTTACTAGAATTTTTCATTTGTTCTTCTTCTCTTATTAATCGTTCATACTTAATCACGTTCGCGCTCAATTGGAAAAGATTAGGAAATTCATTGTCTTGAAATTTCTTTTTCAAATCAAAGCTTAAGCAACTTTGAGCGATTTTGACAAACTCCTTTTCGGGCAAAGGTACAAAACATTTACTTTTTGCCATCTTGAACCTTTGAAGGAAACCTTCTGCCCATTCATTTGGCAGTTGATGTAGATTCACCAAATCGGCCAAAATAATTTCAAACTCAGTCTTATAAAACTGAGCATGGAACAATTGCTCCAATTGTTGCCAAGTTTGGACAGAGTTTGCTGGCAAATTGATGAACCAGGAAAAGGCTACTCCTGTTAATGAATTAGGGAACAGCCTCATTTTATGGTAATCAGTTACGTCACCACTTTGCAGTGTGAATCGCCCTATGTGTTCTAAAGTAGACACCTCTCCTAAATTGGTAAACAATGAGAATTCTGGTACTTTATAGCCTCTAGGCCATGGATATGATTGGTCTACCCAATCAGGATATGACTTTGTGTAAGTCGGCCTAATGACAGGACGTACTTCAAAAGCCATCTAGTCTTGTACGATTTCCATAATCTGATTTCTCAACATGACGTTGGGGTCATATGGAATTCCTACAGGTTGGTTGATCGGTTGATTTGCTTGAGGCCTGATGTTTGGTCCTTGATTGGCAACAAAGTTACCATGATTTGGGCTATTGTTACTATTGGCCTGAACATTTATTCCATCATTAACACGTGGGGTATTCTGCCCATTATTTAGGACATTATCTCTTACATTTAGGTTACTCCCCAAGTTAGATGTACCAACGTCACTATTCTGATTTGGTATTACACCACCCCCTGGTTTGAAGTAGAGGGGTCGAAAGGTGGTACTACCCCTTGATTTAAACTTAGGACTGGGGGATTATGTCCCACAATTGTCCTAACTTGAAAGTGGTTTGCAAGAGGCACAACTGACTGACAAATTTGGCCTACTAACTTATTCATTATTTCGTCCAAAGTATTCAGTTGTTTGGCCATGTTGTCAGAATGTGCATTCCCATTCTGGGTAAATCTTTCCATATTATGAATACTTCGTAGATTTACCTGTTCAACGACATCTTGTGTGAGTTATCCAAGCAGTGCACGCATAGTTCGAGGACTCAACTCTGCCATTGATTCGTAACGACTGTTACTGCTTTGATTCTGTCCATCTGTTCGTGGAGAG